>NC_060271.1:24813918-24946511 GCF_021613505.1 Equus quagga | reverse complement strand
AGCGCGCGCCGGGCCAAGTGACGGCCGAGGCGGGACGCGGCGCCTGCGCGGGCCGGGCCCGGGAGGGGGCGCGCGCCGGGCCGGGCGCGAGGAGCCGCGGGAGAAGGGGCGGGGGGCGGGGGCGACGCGCGCCGCCTCCTGTTAAAGGGGGAGCAGCGCCAGCCGAGCCAAGCGCGCCCTCCCCCTCCCCGCCCTGAGCCCCAGGCGCCGGCGCGGGAGAAGCCCCGGGTAAGCCCCCGCCCTGCCCGCGGCCTCCTGGACCGCAGGATGAGGCGATCCGCGATGCCCCTCCAGCGATACCCGAGGCCGGAAGCATCTTGCACAGCCAGGGTCTCCCCAGCCCTGGGGGCTGAAGCATTTGCTCCCCCTCCCCGCTGTGCATTGCAAATTGTATATCCCTGTGCATGCAGGTGCCACTGAGGTGCGCCGAACTTTGCATGTGCTTACGCATACAGGTGCCCTGTGTGTGCGCTGCAATGTTGCCTGGCTCTGTGCATGCAACTGCTACCCACATGCATGGTGTGTTAACATGTGCTCAGGTCCTGAATACATGTTGCTTGTTCCTGTGGATAGGAATGCTATATGTTTGCAAATGCCACATATGTGCTCAGCGCTGTGGGTCACTTGTACGTAGGAGCCACATCCGTGCACTGCAGTGTGGTATGTTTGGTGCATATTCTGGTGTAAACTCTGCAATGTTGCATGTCTCTAGGCACGGGGATGCTACACGTGTGCAATGTATTACATGTTTTCCTGAGTGCCTGTCTATTCCCACAAGTGCCTCTCCCTGTGCCAGGGGCGCCCCCATGTTGCATCTGCTTTGAGTAGAAGCAGCAGAAATGTACAGACCCGCCCCCTCCCCATCCTGGCACTGTGCCCAGGGACAGTGGGGTGGGGCCAGAGCCCACATGGTTCAAGCAGTACCCAGGGAGATGCCATGGCTCCGGGCCCTGGTCCGGTTTTGTGGCCTGGGCATGTTGCCACCAGGAAGGTGGGCAGACCAGGGACACACCACTTCGGCCAAAGACAAGTAGGTTAATCAGATGGCTGTGGTCACAGGAGGAGCCAGCAGGTGGCAGCTTTGAGTGAGGGTGGGATGGTTTCAGGAGCCCTACTTTTTGAAGGTTCTCTGGCCAGGAGGGGGCCGAACCTGGGGGCAAGGAAGTCCCCAGTCCAGCATTCCCAACCCCACCTCTCCATGAAAGCACCTTGAGTTGTGTCACCCCGGAGACCAGGGCAGGATGGGGAGACTTCACCTCTCCGGAGGAGCGATACCAGGAAAAGGAAGAGAGAAGAGCCCCTGCTCCCTCCCCCGACCCTCCCCACTCCAGCAGTCGCTGTGACATTTGCTGTGAGTGATTGTGAGAGATTATCGACTTTAATGGAAGGAGGTAATAAGGGGCGATGAAGGATTCTCACCTGTCACCTTAAGGGAATTTATGAGGCTATATGAGCAGGGAGGAGGGCTGGCACCTTTCCTTTCCCAGCAGGAGCCCAAGGAGGCCTGTGCCTTGGGCCTAGCACAGGCAGGCAGGGCTCCTGGGTTCTTGCTGGGCACCCTCAAACACACTCTGGGTCTCTGAGTTTGGAGGCTCAGCCACTGCTATGAAAGCCAAGCCACGCAGGCCTTGCCATCTCCATGGTGTGTTGAGAGCCACCCCAAGGCAGTGGGAGATCCTGGGCCTCCTTACTTGGGCACTGTGAGGGGGCAATGGGGTTGCTGAAGTTGAGGCCTTAAGAAGGTGGGCCAAGGTGGGGAAAGTGGTAGGGACGTGAGGTTGTAAGGATGTAAGGACAGGCCCTCAGAAGCCTCTAGGACCCTGTCTTCCAGAGCTCCAGCCCCTTCCACTCCGACAGGGAGCCTGCCTCCCTCTTTATGAATATTCATGATATTAGCATACTAGAGACCCAGAGCCCAGAGAAACCTCAGGTCTCTTGCAGATGTGATGCAGCTGGATCCCTGAGGCCCTCCCCCTCCCCCCAGGATCCAGCTGGGTGCAGGGTAATCGAAGGGGCTGGCTCCAGATAGACAGCAGCGTTTTGTCTGTTTCTCTGTTCCTTGGTAGCCCTGTGACTTCTTGATCCCATTCATTCAGCCACAAAAATGTATGCCCTAGGAAAGACAGACAAAGTGAGGGACTGACAGAGATGGTACCCCATCCCTAGGGGCTCACTAGGGCAGGGTGGGGAGGTCAGCAAGGCAGGAAGGGCTGTGGGAGCTGGGTGGAGAGAGCAGGACCTCCCAGCGGTTATGCAAAAGCAGGCTAGACTAGGGCAAACCTCTGGAAGGCTCTCCCGGAGGTGCCTGCCTGCATCAGGGTTTCCCTACCTCCTTTCCCAGGAGCCCCTGCCCTCCCAGACTCACTCTGGTGATAATGCCGCCCGGGAGGACTTGGAGTAATTACAAATCGTTTCCATATTCAAATCCAGCTGGTTGAAGAGAAATTACTTCTCTGACAGCCCAGGCGGGGGTGGGAAGAACAAGTCTTAGCCCCAGGAGGGGCCTCCAGGGAGCCTGGGGCTGAGACTGGACCAGGAAAGGGGCACCAGCCAGAGCACAGAGGACAGAATGAGGGAACACCCCCCAGCTCCCCCCAGCACACACAGACTGGGCAAAGGACAATGACCCCAGCCCTTTAGCCCCATTGGGGCTCCCTCTGGAACTTCTGATGGGATGGAGGGGACCAATCCCACATGGGCAACTAGCAGATAGCCTCTCTACCCAGCTGTCACACTGCCATGCTGGGTGAGCTTGAGAAAGTCCCTTCAGCTCTCTGGGCCTCTGTTCCCTTATCTGTGAAATGGTATAAATGACCTCACCTGGGCTCCAGTAAGATAAAATTCATGGATTAATAAGAGCTATGCCTCTGAAAGGGGCGTTTTTAAATAATTATTTTATTACCAATTAACTCGTATTTTTGTTAACAGTAACAACCACCAGTGGCCCAGCCAGGAGGCAGCACAGCCCTCAGTGGGACAGCTCAGGAGAGGATGGTGGGTCAAGGAGGGTAGCAACCTGGGTCTCAACCGCCTGGCCTCAGCCCTGCCTCCCGCTGGGCCGGCCACCGCTATGCTTCGTTGCCTTTTAAACAGATGAGAAAATGTTCTTCTTCCCTTCCCAATGATTTATTTGGCCCAGAGCCTGAGCAGGTTTCCTCCTAGCCGGTGGGATCTAGGAGCACTCCTCCCTCTGCCCCTGCCCTCCATTGCCACTCAGCCAGGCACCCACAGCAACCCACAGCTCTGGGTACCAAGGTCTCCTCCTAGTCCCCCACCCGTACCCCAGACACCTATCAGGAGTTCATAACATGTCTGCAAAGACATCCAAATCCATGTGACAGTCTTCTACCAGGGTCGGTCCCAGAGCTCATATGACAAATACCTCACTGCTCTAGATGTCGTAGATTGCAGAGGGGTATCCTGAAAAAGGTGGACTGGCCCTCTCTGCCTGCGGGAAGTCCTGCATGTCTAGCTTCCATCCTTCCTGCTGCAGATGCCAGATGGGTCAGGATATTTGTCATTTTCTTGGTGCTGTAGATTAGGGAGAGAAGGGAGGATTTGTTGCCCCCTAGCCGGATCTTCCCAGGTCAGTGCCTGCTTTGTGTGCAGTCCTCTGGGCAGTACCTGCATTCTCTGGCCCCAGGCCCCTGGGACAGAGGGTGGAGAAGACCTTGAGGGTCTCGGGTGATCTTCACATACATGTCTTATACTGAAGGGTACACACAAGAACCTGGCACCAAGAAGGTGTCTGCGCTTACTCATTCAAAAAATATTTATTGAGTGTTTACTGTGTTCTAGGCCCTGGGATCCAGGCCTGATGTTGCTTCTACCTCCCAAAATATTCCAAATATATTCACTCTTCACATCCCCACTGCCAACACGAGAGTCCAAGCCACCATCATCTGGGGCCTGGACTCTCCCTTATTTAGTCTCCAGGCTCTGACTTCTACCTCCCACCCAATCCATTCCCTGGAGCCCACCGAGCCATCTTTTTAACACATAAATCAGAGCACCTCTTCTTAAGCCCTCCAATGGCTTCCCACTGCACTTAGCACTGTGACCTTCCAGGCCCTGCATGATCTGGCCCTCACCAGCCTCTCCAGAGCCATCTCCACTCCCCCCCACACACACTATGCTCGAGTAACACAGATCTCCTGGCTGTTCTTGGAAAACTCCAAACCTTTCTTCCTCCCACATTTCCCATGGCTGACTCCTTATCATTAGGAAGGTCTCAGTTCCAACCTCACCTCCTCTAGGAGGCCTCCCTTGATTACACTTCTAAAGAAGCCCTGCCCACTGCAGTAGCTCCATCCCATGGCCTTAGTGTATTTCTTTCATAGCACTCATTATGCAGAAAATAAGTTGTCTATTTACACACATGTCATCTGTTTCCCCCACTGGACTATGAATTCTGTAAAGGCAGAGACCTTGTCCATTCATTCACAGTTGGATCCCCTGGCAAGAAGCACTATTCCAGGTGCATGGTAGATACTCAATAAATAGTTGTTGAGTGAATGAATGGTGAAAGGGCAAGTGAAGAGCCTGCCCTCACGGAGCTTCCAGTCGTGATCCTTGATCAGTGTTTGTCCAATAAAACAATGTTTTACAGTTTCCCATGGGATGACCCCGAAAAAGTTCAGGCCCTGAGATCACACAGATTTGGACTTCTGCCTCTGTCCTTCACTGGTTGTGTGACCTTGGACAGGTCACTTATGTTCTCCAAGCCTCAGTTTTCTCTTCTGTAAAATGGAAATAACGATCCCAACCTAGCAGAGTTGACGTGAGTCACATGAAATGATAAAAGTGAAGTGCCTCACACGGTGCCAAGCCCTGGGAGGTGTCATCTGCATGAATGTGGGCCCCTTTCAGAGTTACTCAGGGCTGCAGGCTGTTCCAGGGTCTGGGGACATGGAAATGACTAAGAATGGGGCCCTGACCTTGAGGTCTTCCCAGTCCCCAGCCCGCCCGCCACCCCCCGACCCCCACCCCCAGGAAGAGAGGCATACCATGGGAGTTCTTATCTGCTGCGATCATTGCAGCGAAGGAGGCAGCCAGAGCCACGGTATGACCAGGACAGTGTGATCCCTGCAGAGCTACTGAATCGGGATCCATTTCTCTGCAGCACCTCCTCTCCTTATTTGGAAGCCCCTCTTCCTTTTCTGCCTCCCCTGCCTGTGTAAACACACACACACACAACAAACATGCATGTACAGACAAACCCCTATCCACACGTTTACACGGTCGCTGGCCTACAGACACAGACGCTTGACTGGGATACACAGGTATATAAATAACCACATACACCCAACCCCTTCATTTTTCTGATCCAGTGGGGACCTCTCTGGCTTATCCATCAGTCCTGTTACCTCCTGCTCTAGGCTGAGGTCAGACACAATCCCTCCGGGATTACAGGAGACGGCCCAGCACTCCCCATGGCAAATTCTCTCCGAGGTCTAACCACACGATCCTGCTGCGGGCCTTAAAGGCAAGGAGCCCTGGCAGCCACTCCAGACACCTAGAAATGACAGCCCCACACCCTGTATGCATACCGCCAGGCTGGTGGACATTCAGGGGTGCAGAAGGGGCAGAGGTGCCTGAGAAGAGCTGTTCCCAGCTTCCTTCCCCCGGTGGAGGGAGAAGGGGAATCCTTAGGGGGGGCCTGGGACACTGGGCAGGCATGGGGCACACTGGCAGTGGGGGGCCAGTGTGATCCCACCTTTGGGACATCCCACCTTTGGGACATCCCACGTTCTCACCCCTGGGCTTTGTGCCACCTGGATCCTGCTGCACTGGGCTTGTGCCAAGCCAGCCACCATGAGCATAGCCAGCAGGGGTAGGGGTGACCCAAAGGTCTAGAGGGACCTGCTCATGTTTTGAGCCCCTCTGTGGGCCAGACATTGTTCTAGCTGCTTTTAGCTTGTCACAATTAACCCTCAGAACAACCCCGTAAATTGGTATGGTCACCCCGATTTCACAGCTGAGGAAACTGTGGCTTAGAGAGAGGGCCCATACCTCCCCCCATTCACGAAGGCCTTGCCTTACTCCTGCCTCATCCTCATCCTCCTTGCCACCCTCTGAAGGACAGACCAAGCGTCAGCTGTGGACAATAATTTATTTCAGGATTAGGGCTGCTCTTCTAGTCCAGCTCCTTCGGGGTGAGAGATTTGAGGACCTCTGACTCCCAGGCTTGGTCCCTGTGAGGAGAGGCTGAGGGCTGGACACCCAGATTTGGGGGAGGCAGCGAGAGTTGCTGAGGGTATTGGGAAGGACATTGCACAGGACCACTGACACCTACACACCTCCCTGGCAGGCACAACCACACTGCACTGACACCACCGCCGGCTGACACACCCCAGGAGGACATCCGTCTTGCTTGAACATACACCACCTCATGCTGGCAGTAAAGCAATCACTGCCGGGCCTTCTGTCTCACTGCCAACCCCGGCACAACTCTGATCTCTGGGGGTCCGGACTTGGGGGCGAGGCCTGTGGATGGGGGGCCGCGGGGGAAGGCTCCTGAGTGTTGTGGTTGGAGGGGAGAGGCCTGGGGTGCGTCCCCGAGCCAGTGTTCTGCATGTCAGAGTGGGAGTGAGTGGGGCTGAGCTCGGGTACACATGTGGGTGGTTGTGTGCGTCAATGCGTGGGGGGAGAGTCTGTGTGTGTCTATGGTATGCCTGTGCGCAGGTTTTCTGTGTGTCTGCCTAGGCCTTGTACGTCAGAAGCCTGGGCCTAGCTCCGGGGATCTCTGCTGTGTGTGTGTGTGTGTCTTTGTAAGCAGGGTGTGTGGTATTTCATGCATTTCTTTTTCTGTTTGTGTGTATGTACAGTGTACACGTGTGTGTGATGACGGGGTTTGTGCACCCCCCCAGTGTCTGGGTGAAGGTGGGGTGTTGACAGGGCAGTGTTTGTGTGTTGTTGGAATTTGCCTGCAACCAGTGTGTCATGTTTGTGTTCAGTGTGTGTTTGACCCTGTGTGTATGCGTGAGTGTCCGTGCCTTTGGGTGGGGTGTGAGTCAGGGTGTATGCCATTTGCAGGCCTGCGTGTGACTATGTCTCTGTGTGTCAGCAGACAGTATATGTCTGTGCCAGCCTGTGGTGTGTGTCCCTGTATGTGCTTGGGGGTGTCGGTAGGCCTTCAAGTTGGGAGGGGAAGGCCGTGTGTGATCCTATTTGGTGTGTGTCTTTGGGTGGTTGTGGGCCCCCGTGTTATAGACATGTGCCTAGATGAGAGGTGTGGACTAGTGTGTTGTGTATGTCTGCAGATCTGTATGTGTGACATTGTGATTCTTGTCTTTCCAGACTTTTTGAACTAAGGCTTCCCAGGAAGCTTCCCCAGGCTGAGACGTTAGCCATACTGCCCACTCCCAACCAGCTGGGCCAGCTGTGCACTTGCCTCGGAGAGGGGAGCGCTCCTGAGGGAACCCGGAAACTGTGGTCCACCGGGTCAAGGTCACATAGCGGGAGGCACAGGGGCTCCTTCTCCTGCGGTGCCCGGCAGCCCTCCCCTCTTACAAAGGGCCCTACCACCGAGGCCGCCGAGCGCCCCGCGCCCCGCCTCGGTCTCCCCTGAAATGAATTTTAATTTCCGCTCGGGGCGGGCGGGTAATGAGGCCCAGCCGGCGACGCGGCGCCGGGGTGCAGGGGTGCGGGGGTGCTGGGGTGCTGGGGTGCGGGGCCCGCGGGCGGCGGCGGAAGGGAGCGCCGATTTGAATTTCAAAGGCAGCTGGGGCCCAAGTGCGTCTGCGTTGTGCGATGGTGTGTGCGCGCGGCGCTGGTGTGTCTGCTAATGCGCGCCTGCGTGTGTCGCGTGTCTGGGTGAACGTGTTTTGCGCCCGTGCCTCTGTGAGGCCGTGTGCGAGCCCTTGCGTGGGCTGCGAGTGAGTGTCAGTGAGCCGGAGCGTTCGGGGGTCTCTGTCACTGTTTGAAAGTCCCCGGGGAGCGTGTCAGTTCCTCTGTGCGCGCTCGTGGGCAGGCGTTTGCCTCTGCGAGTGTGTATTTTTAGGACGAGTCTGGACAAGCGTGTCTGTGTCTGTGAGTGTCCGTGTTCAGGTCCCGCGTGTGTCTGCGAGTGTGTCAGTGCATTTGGGTGCTCGCTGTCGCTGTCCCTGAATGGACGTCTGCAGGGCTGTGAGGGTGTGTCAGTGTGTCTGTGCGCACGTGTGGACGAGCGTTTGCATCTGGGAGTCTGTGCGGTATATTTGTAGGAACGAGTCTGGATGCGCGTGTCTGTCTTTGCGTGTCTGCCTCCCAGCCCCTGCGTGAGTCCTCGAGTGTGTCCGTGTGCGTTTGTGTGCTTGGATGTCTGTCTCATGGTGTGTTTCTGCAAGTGTCTGCGCCTGCGGGTGTAGGTGTGTCTGTGCGAGTGTGCGGCTGCCCGGATGGGTGAACGTGAGCGTGCGGTCGGGGCACGGCGCACCGGAACGCGGGGTGGGGGCGGGGAAGCAGGCCTGCGCCCCTACTGCCACCCAGCGCTGTGCTTCTCTGCGCCGCCGCTGGTCTTCTCTGGGCGCCCGCAGGGGGCTGAGCAACCGGCCCTCTCCTCACAGAGACACGGGGCCAAGCGGAGGGCGAGCTGGCCCGCCGCCAGCCCAGGGCACCCCCTCCCCCGCCTCCGCCCCTCCCCCTGCGGCGCTCAATGGGCTCTTGGAGGCAATGGCCGGAGAGGATGGGCCATTAGCCAGAGGGCGGGAGCGGCGCCCATTTCACGCTCTCGCTCTTCTCAGGGCGTGGGAGCAGCTCATCCGTCTTGGGCAATGGGCCTGCGCGGCTGGGAGATCTCCGTCCTGCGGCTGCTCTGGAGACTCAAGCCAGAGCAGCAAGGCCTGCCGGGTCCCCAGGGAGTGCCGTCTCCTAACAGGCACATGCACACATGAGGCCCAACTCAGACACACCTGGGCAATGCCCAAGCACACCTAACACACACAGGAGTGTGGGACACACCCTTGACACTGGGCTCAGGGGGCAGGCCCACTGGTGCACACCTAGGAATGCACACACTTGTACACACACCAATCCAGAGACACAGGCAAGTTCACAGCTTACATTCACTTGAACAACCTCACTCCTCCCTGGGTTTGGGACCCTGTGGGGCGAAGAGGGCTGAGGCTCAGAAGTCCTAGAGAAAAGGGGCAGCCTGAGTCACTCTGTGTTCCCTGCGCTCTGGCAGGCCCTGGGTTGGGCCCCGAAAGGGATGGTTCACCCTGCATCCTATCTCCTAGAAGCTGGGGGTGGGGGGCGCAGAGACCCCAAATCCAGTTATTCCCAGTCATTCTCATAGTGTGTCATCCCACAGCCAGAGGCAGGCAAGAGCCAGGGGCTACCGCCTCACCGGGGCTCCCCAGGGCCTGGCTGGGCACAGAGAGGTGATGTCAAGATGTTCAAAGGACAAGAAAAAAGGAAGTAGGGATGGGATGATGGTTTCAGATCCTCCTCCCCGGCCAGATTGGGAGCATTTTGAGAAGGGGTGGGGGCTGACTCCCAGCAAGGCTCAGCAAGGGGCCTGGTACCAAGAGGCTGCTCCAGAAACACTGCGGACTGAATGAAGGAGAGAAGGAAATGAGTCCAGGAACACGGAGGATCACCCAATGGCTGAGGGGGTAGCACAGAGGCAGAGACAGTGTATCCAGTCTCTGGGCATGGCTCTCTGCCTGTGTGTGTGTGTGTGTGTGTGTGTGTGTGTGAGTGAGTGTGTGTGCACGTGTGTGGTTACATCTGGGGGCGCACATGTGAGGCTGGAGGTCAGGCTGGAAATACATCACTAAGAGACTTGTAGGCGAAACCAGAGGTAGGTTTTACTCTGAAAGCAACAGCTCTATGAAGGGTTTCGCACAAGAAAGAGTCATAGTGAAGTTTGTTTAAGGAAAGACAACTGGGGCAACTGGAAGGTGGATTTGAGGGATTTGAGAAGGGGACTGGTTAGAGGCTCATTTGTTCGTTCATTCATTCATTCATTCATTCATTCGATAGATATTTATCGAGAGCTTACTAAAAGTGTCCGGCACTGAGTAAGTGAAAAGGATACCACCAAGGACCTCAGGGAACTTCTAGAACCTGACTACATAACTCCTGTACTTCTGAAGAGTTTACCTTCTAGTAGGGGAGGGGAGGCAGACATAAAAGCATAAAAATTCATGGAATGTTAGTGTTGATAAGTACAAAGAAGGAAAATAGTGTCGAGTAGGGAGACAGGAGTGATAGCGGAGCACGGGGTGGGGTCCTTTAGGTAAGGGGGTCAGGGAAGGTGTCTCTGAGAAGGTGACATCTGGGCAGAGACCTGAAGGAGGTGAGGGATATTTGGAGGAAGAGCTGTCCAAATAAGGGAAATTGCCAGTGCAAAGGCCCTGAGGGGGAGTGTGCCATTTACTCAGATGGGGAAAGACTTGTGGGAAGTCGATGATTTCTATTTTGGACATGCTGCACTGAGGTGCCTTCAGGACATCCAGGGACAGTGACCAGGAAACAGGAGAGATTTGGGGAAAGATAGGGATGAGAGAATGGAACCTTGGGAATGGATATAGTAGGAGAGATTAAGGATAGACTGCAGGGAAGAGGATGGGGAGCAGCCTGAGGAGTGAGAGTCAATTTTGGGGAGACTGGCTGCTAGGGATGGGGAGTTAGGGGTGGGGACCATTTGACTAAAATGGCATCTCCAGGATGGTCCTGGTACTGGCTGCCCCTCCTCTCACTCCTTCCTGGGCCCGTAGCATCTCCTCATTTGCCAAACTACCCTCCCGCCTGGGAGAAAGCAAGGGAAACAGGCTGGGATGTTGAAAGGAGCCCCTTTCAAAATGACCTCCTGTGGTCCCTGGACTCCCTCTGCCCCCATCCTGGCCATCAGAGCCAACCTGTGCACCGTTAGTGCTTCCTTCCTCTCACGTGAGGCTGAATCCTCAAGTAACTCTGTACCCCCCCTCAGGTGTTATCTGTCCTGGGGAGTGGGAGAGCCTGGACCAAGAGTCTGGAGGGCCGAAGACCTTCTAGGTGGCCTCTGAGCCTCAGTTTCCCCTTGTGTTGGGATTTGGAGAGACAACATCTTAGCAGGACCTTCCAGTCCTGATGTGATCACAATCTCTGAGGCTCTTTTGTCACATTTCAGATGGTTTCAGTGGTGTGCTGATAACCGTTCCACAACGGGCTCTGGGTAGCGAGGGGGGATGTGAAGCCTTGATTTGTAACCTTTGCCAATTTCCATGGTGTAAATCCTCCCGTGATGCCCAGCTTAAGCTACCAATGTGAAGTCAACTGGCCGGCAAAATTCCTAAACATTTAACAATCGGCTCTCACAGGCTGCTATGAGCTGGCTCCAACACCCTTGCCAGAGCCTTCCCAGAGAGACGGAAGAGGCAAAAAGCCTGGGGTGGAAGTTGGGGGATGTGCCCAGAGGTGCAGAAGGAGGAAAGCCGGGCTTCCTGGCCTCCCATCCTCCCTCTCAATGCCCAAGTGATCCCCAGAGAGAGGCTCAGAGCCTCTGGTTTGTCCTCTTTGCTCCTCTGACTTTAACCATTTGACATCCTTCCTAGGCTTTCCGCTCACTGCATTTCCTGCTCAAAAAGCCGGCTGGTACCCACAGCCTCCCCCACCTTCCCAGCCTTCCCCCCTGAGGGTCTCCTTTATTTAGAAACAGGGCCTTGCCACCCTACCCACAACCAGACCACAGCTGTAGTCACTGTGAATGGGGGACCTGGATGTCTGGCCCAGCTCTGCCACCAGCTCCCAGGAGGTTCCTCCCCGTGCCTGTCCTCAGTTTCCCCATCTGTAAGACAGGCAGCAACTGCTGGCATCTCCAAAGGCCCTCTCAACTGTGAGATTCTGCCATTCCTATGGTTCTTTCTCAGCCCTGATGGCAGCTCAGGGCCTCCTCTCTCAGACACATTTCCCTAGCCTCCTAGACCCCCCTGCTCCAGTGGCCCCCCACCGCCCCTGCCTCCCCAGGCTCCCCGATAAGGGGCCCAACTAATTACATTAGGATTTCATACCAATTAGCAAACAATTACACGGGCAAATTGGTGCCTAATTTGGAGCAGTAATGACAGCTCCATTGGCCAAGACGAGATAGCTGCAGACAAGACCATTCACCTGGCCTGGCCCTGTCCGAGCCCCTGGAGGGTGGGAGCCGGCTTCCACCCCGACTTGGGCCAAAGTCTGCAGTTCTCCTTTAAGGATCTTTAAGCTACTGTTTATGCAGACGATACGGTCTGCCCAGGCCTTTGCTAAGAGAAGGGTATTGAAGAAAGCCAAGGAAGGTGGGCTGTGAGGACAGAGGGGAGCTGAGGCAGACGGGGTTGGTTCCCTGAGGAGGAGGGGAGGCAGGGAGGAGGGAAGACACCGCCAGGGGGGTGGCAGGGTGGTGGGGTGTCGGTAATTAATGTAAATTAAGGCTTGAATGCTGGAATGGGTCATGTGAGCTCAGGACTAACTGAGAAACCACTGGGTCAGAGCACAGGATGGTGGGGGGAGCTGACGTCTCAGAGGAAGGTAGGGCCAGACTGGGAATTTAAATATCCTCCTGGAGGCCTTGGGAGGCAGTGGGGGCTCAGGGTGGGAGGAGGAGACCGTGCTGAGACTCACCTTGGGCTCCTGACCTTGGATCACCAGCAACCACCCATCCCACCTACAGCTGCTATGGGATCCCATCTAGTCTCCCCTCTTCACATCTCTGTAACCCTCTGCCCTTATTCAGGACCACAGAGACCATAGCAGCAGATGCCAGTCCTGTCCCCCACCCGCATCCATATTTTCCCCAAGTGGTCACCCAAAGGAACAAACCCAACCATATTCCTCCTTTAAACCCTCAATGGCTCCCCAGTGCTCTCAGGATAAAGCTCAGACTCCCCACCTCAGCAGACATTGCCCTTCACCATTTGGCCCCGGAAGACCTCCCAGCTTTCCCTGTCTTTCCCACCTCCACATCCACCCTGTGTCCTAGGAACCAGACCCCATTTCTTGATGGTGCCAGGCTCTTTCTCACCTTCCAGCCTTTGACCATGCTGTTCCCTCTGCATGGAATGCTCTTCTTATAAGTGAGTGCATCCTTCCAGGCTCCCTCCTCTGCCTCCCAGGTCCCTCCAGGGAGCACCAACTCTTCTCCCCTCTGGGCTCCCCTGGTAACCTCCTCTTCTGTGGGACTGTGCACTTGGCATCCGAGCTGTTGGTCTCAGCGTCTGCCTGTCCCACTGGACTCGGAGCTGCTCGTGGGCATGGTCTGCAGCAGACTTACTGTGTCACCTTCATCCGGTCCCAAAAGTGAACAGAGAAGACAAAGGGATAGGATAAAAACATTTTCCCCTGAGGATAGTGGAGAAACTGAGGCAGGGAACCAGAGACGTGTTCATGAATCTGGTGGATGCTGCACTTAGAAAAGAAAGCTGGGTCAGCTGTCAGCCCTCTGCTCCTTGGAGCCAAGCCCCGCCCCCTCCCTCCAGGTTTTATTCCTGAACACCCTCATAAATCTCAGAGCACCTCACTTCAACCCACTCTCACCCAGGTGTTTTCGTCTCTGCTTTCAACAAATTAGACAAAGAAAGTGCTTACTAAGCTAAGGATACCAAACAACAAAACAAGACAGTTTTCATGAGAACAACGGCACAGCAAACTGAACTGCAGCCTGAAGGACTGTGGGCAGACTCAAGGAGGAACCTTCTGACCACCAGGGCTTAGCTCCTAAAATGATCCCTAAAGGGAAGACCAAGGGGGAAGCGGGGGGGGGGGGGGCCTTGGCCCATATCAGGGAGACAAAGCAGAGGCCAGGGTTGGAAAGCAGACCTTCCCGAGGCAGGGGGATGACCTAGCTAACTTTCCTGGGAGCCTGGTTCTCACTTGGGGGGCTGCCACTCCATCTCAAGGCCCATCACTCATGATAATTACTGAGAAAAAGCCGATTTCTCCTCATTTCCAGACTCCAAATGACAGTATCATTAGGCTGGTAATGTGCAGAGAAATTGTGCGTGTCTGTCTTGGAACATGTCCTGAGCATCTCCAAGATGCTCCCTGTGGTAGAGGGCCAATCTTGGGAAGAGATGCTGTGCCACCAGGACAGCGGTGCTCTCCCTCTCTGTTCAGTGGGCACCAATAATGGTGATTAAACCATATCAAGCATGGTAAGAGCCCACAACACACCACCT
The DNA here is from genome assembly GCF_021613505.1 of Equus quagga. Classification (NCBI taxonomy): domain Eukaryota; kingdom Metazoa; phylum Chordata; class Mammalia; order Perissodactyla; family Equidae; genus Equus; species Equus quagga. The sequence continues at coordinate 24,932,391 of NC_060271.1, read as the reverse complement.
TGCCAGATGTGAACAGAGTCAGCAGTTCCCCTCTCGGATTTACACAAGGGCGCAATCCCCTTGTCTTAGCTGACCTTGAAGTTGGGCCTGTCTGCTGCCATGGCCCATGCCAGTCCTGCCCAGACCCTCTGCTCTATGCTCCCTGCCCACCTCTGGACCAGGAGGGGTCTGGCACCATCTCTGGGAGGAGGGACTTGCCTATTGCTGTACCTTCTCTCCTCCCTCAGGAAAGCCAGTATCTGGAAGGTGAGCAGACCTCAAACAGCAGCCAGTGCTCACAGCCCTTTCCGTGCCTCCTCCCTGTTCATCATGTGAAGGTGTGTGCCTGCACATCCATTCAGACCCACTTAACATATGAGGAAACTGAGGCCCACACAGGTCAAATGATTTGCCCAAGTTCAAGTCTCAGAGCTAAGCCTGACCCCAGGTCTGCCCAATGTCCAAGCTCAGGCAGAAGACACCTTCAGATCAACCCATCCAGTACTCTGAGAACATGTCCTCTGTCCCTGCTCCTGACAGAGAGAATTGGACCCAAACAGGTTCTGCCCTCAAGAGCTGAGGTTGGTGACGGAGAGGCAGAATGTAAAAACATAATTATAGCTCAGCGTGATCTGTGCCTGACACAAAAGAGGAGATACAAAAGGTTTATCCTCACCGGCAATCAAAGACATGCAAATTAAAACAACAATACGATGCCGTTTTACCTACTGAAATTAATACAGTTTGTTTTTTGAAGACAGCGCTGAGTGTTGGTGAGAAGCGAAATCTGGGGCGCTCTCAGACTCTGTTGATGGAGGGGTAAATGAGAACAACTCTTCTGGAAGCCCACTCGGCCGTGGTGTCAAGAGCTTTAAAAATACACAGACCCCTTGGTCCCGTGAACCTACTTTTAGGAAATCAATCCAAGAAATGACCAAAGATGTTGGAAAAAAACCACGTGTAAGGATGCTTATTGCCGTTATTTATAACTGTGGAAAATCACAACCAACATAAATGTCTAGCAATAGAGGGTTGGCTAAATAAATTATCATATATCCGTATATAAGAATATTATGCCACCACTAAAGGTCACGTTCTTGAAGAGTTTTTAATTACCTGGGAAAATGCTCACTATATAATGATACATGAAACAAAGCAAAAAACAAACTGTACATATAGGATGTCCTTAATTTTAGAAGGAAAACATTTAATCCATTCATTTAAAGAAAGTCCAAAAGGAAATAAATGGAGAGTTAATCTGAGAGGATTATGGGTGATTTTTTGTTTCAATTAACACTTTTGTGTTTCTTCTAAATCTTGTACAAATTTTGGGCGAAAAAAGTCATTAGAAATACATGGAATGTGTGTGTGTATGTCATGAGAACACAGAAGCTCCTAACCCAGCCTGGGGGCAGTCAGGGAAGGCTTCCTGGTGGAGGTGATGCCTATGCTGAGTCTCAGAATGAGTAAACTTTATCCAGAGGAGGGAAGATTAGTTCGAGACTAGGAAACAGTACGTGAAAAGGCACAGAGGTAAGAGACAGAACTTGATCTCTTCTGGAAACTCTTAGTAGCTTGTGTGGCTGGATGAAAGGGCAACAGGTAAACCCAGGCGGTGAGCAGAGCAGACTGGAAGATGAGGCTGAGGAGCTGGTGCTTTGCCCTGAGAATAAAGCCGAGTCTTGGTGGTCCTAAGCAGGGGATGTAACAGGATCCAAGCTGTGTTTAGAAAGATCTTCCTGGGCACAGAATGGAGAGGGGATGGGGCGTGGGAGATAGGGGGAGGCGAGATGTGGAACTTGGAAGACGGGGCAGAGCTGTTAGGAGACTGTTGCCCTGTCGGGGTGGCGAGGGGCCTGGCCCGGGCTGGGTACTGGTGGCAGAGAAGAAGAGTGGAGGGACCACCAGAGCAGTGATTATGAGACTTGACGGGACTCGGTGATTAATTGGAGTGAGGAGGCGGCGCGGGGGAGGGGGGGCTCTGCCTCTGAGAGTGCCTGTCGTGCGCGCACACACAGGCACGCGCTTGGAGATTTCCACTGCACAGTTGCAGGCATGGCTTTCTCCCCCATTTCCCCCAGAGGGGCAGATTTGGGGCTTACTTGATATTTGGCTGCAGACCCTGGAAGAAGCTGACCTTGGCCCGGTCACCACACCCTCTGGCTCACCCTGGGCACCCCGTGCCACTGTACTCCCAGCCCACAGCCCCGGAAAGTGGGGGTGGGCAGGGTTAAGGGAAAGCCCACAGGGATGGGTTGGGGGACGTGGGCAGGAGCAGGCACAGAAAGGCCACAGCTGGGTCTTCTCTCAGGACACCGATACACACTGTCACACACATGGACCTGGATCCACAGAGAGAGCATAGCCATCCACGGGGATTCTGAGAGTCAAGTCACAAGCAGAGATGAACACAGAGACACAGCCTGACGTAGGCTGTCAGACACAGGCCCTCCCACACACAGTCACACACCCACAGTCAGGCAGCCTCCGAAACAGTCAGCCCCTGACGGGTCTCACACTCAGGCCATTGTGCTCAGCTGGAGCCCCCAGGGTCCTCTAGGCTGCTCCACCCCCAGCCCCACACCCCCTCCTCCCTCCCCAGGAGGATGGGACAGAGGGCTGGCAGAGGGACCAGCAGCCAAACGGGGCAGCCCAGCCGGGAGGGAGGGCTCTGAGAAGGGGTTGCCAAGGCAACAGGCTCCTGCAGAACCAACCAGGGGCTTAGATTCTCGACTCTTATTTTTAGAAGTTGGGCCTGGGCTGGTTGGGGCAGCCAACAGCCCCGGGCTCCCCCAGGCAGTGCCTGAGGGCATGGATGCCAGCCTCAACCCCCCCTAGGGGGTTCTGGTAGGCACTGCCCAGCCTGAGTCTTCTTCCACACACCCCCAGCCACCTTCCTCAGAGTCATGCCCTAGGCAGGATTTTCTACTCCCTTCTGTCTTCACGCAGACCCAGGGTCCTACCAGCACTATCCTCCACCCTCCAGGCCCCAGGAATGGACACACAGCCTGCCCTCCCACTGCAGCCTGTTGATGTCTGTGGCTGAAATTGTGGTGTGTTGGGGGAGAGGGGGTGGCGAGGCCAGATTTCTGTGGTGGTGTGTGGGGGGCTTGTGTCTGAATGAGTGTGTGTGTGTGCATCTTAGGGGCAACCCTCACCCTCAACTTTGCGTGCGGGTGTGAATTCTCTCTTCTCTGGGGCTAAAACAGAGCGCCCCCTCTCTACCAGCCTCACCCACCACCCCTATCCCAGCCCCCACCCCTGCCTGGATCTCTTTAAAAGGGGGAGGAGGGCAGAGATCTCTAGCTGGAAGGCTGGTGGAAGGCCTGAGCCTTGGTGTCCTCCCTTATCCAGACCCTCCCTCTGTCTGAGCAGATAGCTCCTGAGGGGGGCTGAGCAGTGGTGGCAAGGACATGGAGGGACCAGACAGACCCAGGTGGACAGAGCCTGGAGGAGCGGGGTGAGGGGAAGCTCGAGAGAGCTGACTTTACGGTGACTCCTCCAGCTGCTGGGGATTTCTCTGTTAATCTGGGACTGCTCGTTTGCATCTCATTTGCCTATATTTGCATAACAAGGGCCTGGCTGGCACCAGAGATCGAAATTCCTAGCCCGGGTAAGTCTGTGCAAAATCCTCTGGAGACAGAACAGGAATCCTGGGGCCAGGGAAACCGAGGCAGGGAGCTGGATGTGTTGACCTTACCAGTCTCCGTTCAGTCCCAGGAGCCTCCACTGCTTCGCTAATGCCTGGTGCAGGAGGGGCGGGGATGTCAGTGGGAATGGGGTGGGAGGGGCAACAAAACTGAGAATCAAGTCATCCTTGAGAGCTGCCGCCAGCACCCAGAAGGGGCTAGGCACAGAGCATTCCCCTGGCTGGGAATGGGCTGAATCTGGTGGGTGGGGGTGGGGAAGCAGAACTCTACCCCTCCCGTCAGCCCCTGACCCCCGCAGCCCGCAGCAGTCTGGTTAAGAGCTGAATCTAGCCAGAGTGCCTAGGATCATATCCTGGATCTGATCTCCTACTTACTAGCTCTGATATCCTCTGACCCGGGCAACAGAGGCCCCTGCGCCAGCACCACCCCCCAACTTGGGCCCCCACTCTTCTTCATGGGATGGAGAATCCGAAGGTCCGCAGGCCCACAGGGTTGTGCCCACCTGGGGCTCCAGCCCCTCCTAGACCATACCCCAACCCAGGACCCCAGAACTCCCTGTTCAAACATCCCTAAGTCGCCTGCCCAGCTTGGTGGACTCTTCCCCATGTCCTTTCTCCTCAAGCCGGAAGGGTGGCACAAGGGCAGCTATTTGCCAGGAGCATGGACCAAGCAGGGACTCAAGTGTTGGGGCATCCACAGGCCTGCATGCGGGGCCCCTCACGGGATGGGTGGAGGGCTAGGGGCCTCCTTTTTTATTCTTGCCCTAGGCTTTTTAAACATTTGGGGTGGCTCTGACAAGCTATTTGACCTTGGGCAAGTTACTTAACCTCTCTGTGCCCCCAAGTGGGCTTAGTAACAGTGCCTGCTTCATAGAGTTGTTACGAGGATGAACTGAGTCAATTCCTGTAAAGCACTTACAACGGTGCCTGGCACAGAGTGAGAGCGTGTAAGTGTTAGCTATTATTATCTATTATCCTGGAATTTGGCTTCTTTCCCACCAGCTGCAAAAGAAGCACCTTTTCTTCCACTTTGAGAGACTGAGGAAGAAGTAGGGATGGGGACATCCCTTCCACTCCCTCCCCGCCTCCCTCAGAGCCCAGACCCCCCTTTTCTCCCTCCCCAGCTGCATACCCCTGGGCCAGGATGCCAGGAGGGCAGCCAGCTCATCGGACTGAGTGTGATGATTTGTTTAATGTCCTTATTGGTTGAATGAATGAGTGGACAAACGAACAAATGAAAAACAAAGATTGAATGAATGAATGAATGAAAGTCAAATAACAGGTTGGATTGACTGACAGAAGGACAGACGGACAGGCAGATGTTTGGGCTTTGAGGGCCCTCAGATCTGTTTCCCTGAACTATATCATCATTTCCTGTCTGCTTTCACTACATGGCGGGAGGCAGAGATGGGGGTGAGGGGCCTGGCCAGGCTCTCTGCAAGGTTAGCCCTGGCTGTGGTGAGCAGCTCAGGCCTGGGGAGGGGGCACCTCTGCCTGTGGTTTGAAGAGGGAGTGCCTGCCTGTGTCTGCGTCCTTTTGTGTCCTGTGGAAGTCTGAGTGTGTCTCTGTGTGTCCCTGCTCTGAAGCTCCTCCCTGCTCAACAAGGAGGGGCCCTGGGGCAGGCAGCATCCAGGTCTGGGGTAGCGGGTGGGGGAGGTTGGTGAGCCTCATTACCTCCTTATTTACACTCCTGCCCCCTCGGGCAGAGCCAGGCCTCAGTGCGCCCGCCTGTCAGCTGGCAGGTTAGCGGTGATGGAGAGGTCTCCTGGGGCCTGGCAGCCTCCGCCATCTGGCCAGGCTAGTGTTGTAGGAGGTGGGGGGACCTGTCACAGGACGCCCCTCTGGGCCCTCAGGCTTGGCACTAGGCTCATCTCAGAGAGGGATGGAAGTGTGGGCATGTGGGAGTGCAGGTGTGCGCGAGCATTGCTGCACATGTGCCCCTGTGTGTGTGATTTCGAGTGTGTGCTAAGACTGTGTGTAGGTGGCTAAGTCTGGGTGCAACTATGAGTAGGATTTTATGTGTTTGTATTCACGACTGTCTATGTGTGTGTGCCTGCGTGGCTGTATCCTTGTGGTGTGAGGTTTCTGTGTATGACGGCGTACATCCCAGACTGTGAGCTAAGTGCATGGGTCTTGGTCTGGGGGTTTTCCATGGGAAGCTCCAAGATGGAGGCAGGAGTGAGGAGGGCTCAGGCCCAACGGGGCTGGGAGCTGTGGCCTTCAGAGGAAGGTGCCCATTCTCAGCGAATTCCTGGATCAGCTTTCAATCAGGAGAAATTAACCTCCAGGTCCATTTCTTTAGAAACTGTTCTCATTTCTCTCCTCCTACCTGGGGGAGGCCCAATGGGGCTGAGTCCCGCTCAAGGGGCTGGAAATCCCTGCGAGGGAGACCCAGTCAGCCCAAGGAGTCCTAGAGGCTCCTTGACTCCTTGAGCCCCGTTCCCTGGAGGTGGACCCTGGTTTCAGGCATGATCAGAACTCCCAGCTTCCCCCGGGAAGCATCCCATAGAGACTCCCCTAACCTGCCCCAGCACTGAGACAGGACAACATAAAGCCACTATGAAGTACAGTCACACAATTACCCAGATGCGGGCACTGGCCCAGCATCACACACGAACCAGAAACCCGCATGTGTAGTCAGAGATCTGCTGGACTCATGCCTATGTACATATACTCGTGCATACAGCAGGACATACAAACCCTCACACACGTAGGCATACAGATGTACAGGCACATGCATGTGTACACTCAGGAACACATCCATACTTTGGTAAAACACACTCTTGCAAGGACACACATGTCTAGAGTTCCACGCACGCAGACAGACTTGCATATGCGCTCACCCACATTCTGTCCCTTCCCACCCTCACTGCGTTTCCCTCAGTCCAATGCCCTGCCGCAGCTCCTACCTGCTATGGACGACCCTTTGCAAGCCAGGCATCAAAGGAGAGCAGGTGCCATATGCATATGGGGAGCTAGGAGTAGGTAGCTGTGTGTGTCTACATGTCCAAATTTGTGTACGTGAGTGTCACTGTGTGTCTGGCAGTCCGTGTGGCTCTGGCTCTGTGTAAAGCAGGGAGATGTCTCTGTGATGCTGGGTATTTTTCCATGTATGTCTGTGTGTATTTCTGGCAGGACCTATGTGTTGCTGTGTGTACCCATTTGTGTGATTGTGAGTGTGGGTGACAGTGGGGGATTTGTGTATCTGCGTGACTGTATTTTGTGGACTCTCTTAACACGTCTGTATATGTACGTCTAGTGCACTTTGGCATCTGCATGCATTTCTCATGTGTCTTCGGCTCTGTGGTCTGGAATCCACAGACTGGCTAGGCTGGCTCCCCTCCCGGCAAAGGCTATGGCCTGGGGTGGGGCTGGGCGAGACTGGACTGAATCCTCCAGCCATTGACAGTCATATTTACAGAGCTCCGAGTAGAACGTAATTGCTTCTATTAATCTTTCTCCGGTTGTTAATTGCTCACTTATCAGGTTGTGTATTACGCCGACTGTTGCTCTTAATTCGCCTCCATAGCTGCAGGTGTTTGCTGCCTTATTAACTGTTAATCGGCGCGGCTAGGGACGGAGACTTAATTGGCCCCCAGAGTGGGACACAAGTGAGCCAGCCTAGCGCTGCCAGGCTCTCAGCTGGTCCCTGGAAGCCTTACCTGTGGAGCACAGGTGGCTACCGGGAAAGGAGTTGGCCCATGGCCATCCGCCAGCAGACAGCAATCCTGCATGCAGCGGTCAGAGTGACAACTGCAGGGTACTGCCCCCACGGAATCCTACCTCCTCCAGGAAGCCAATCAAGCAATCAAAATCCAGCTCCTACACTCCCTCTCCATCACCAACAACTTTTGTCTACCCAGGATAGGAGCCAGCCTCATTTATTTTCATTATTGGAACCTAATTGAGGACTAAAGGACCAACACAGAGTGGAACTGGTCCTCCTTTAACGCCTCCTCTGCCTCTCCTCTGCGCCTAGCAGCCAAGGCTGTTAAGGTTATAGAGGCACTGGGAGAAAGAAGAGCAAGGAGAAGGAGCTTCTCCCAGAGCAGGAAGGTGAAGTTAGACCCAGGAAGGACTGCCCAGCTTTTGAAGAGGCTGTCTGGAACAATTAGAGTTCAAATAAGAACAAGAACTTCCAGGAGGAGGTCTGCTGCTCCATCCCAGCCATGCTCGAGGAGTCCTCCTCAGCCTCTGCTTTCATAGCCCCAATGACAGGGAACTCACCACCTGCAAGGCACTGCTACACAGCTGCAGCAGTGATGGGGTTCTCTCTGCTGAGCTGACCTCTGCCTCCCCCTACCCCAAGTCACAGCATAGGAGTCCCAATTGTCCACAGTGAGGACACTGAGGCCCAGAAAGGGCAATGGAGTGGCCCCGGGGTCCCCCAGTCCTCTCTGGCAAAGGCTCAGATATGTGGCTCTCCAAGCACAGTCTGTGCCTTCAGACTCCCACTGGACTCTGCTCCACCCCAGACATCTCAGTCCTGGAGGGGACTTTCTTGGTCACTACCTTCTTAGCTCTGGTCTTTAAACTTCCCAACCTCTGCTGCCACTGCTGCAGCCACCTCAGGCTCCAGTGCCTCTGAGACAAGAAAACAAGATTTCTGGACACAGTTGGCCCCTGAAAGAGACAAGAGTGTAAGGGTGTGAACATGTGTGTGGTGGTGGTGATGGGGTGCAGTGGGGGGCGGGGTGGCCATGCTTCACCAACCTGGTCTCCAGCCTCCAGGAATGATAAACAGGCAAACCCATAGTCCTCGTCCTGTGCCTCAAATCCAGTCTGCCCTGACATCTAGAAGATCTTCTCGGTCTTTACTTGTCATGTCTTGAGCTGATAAGGAAGCAGATCTGCTTTGGCTGGGTCCTGAGAGGAGCTGGTCTCCATGGAGGGAGGGAGGGAGCTACCACTGAGCGCCTACTGTGTGCCAGAAACAGCAATAAGTGTATGCAAAAGTGGCATCTCATTGAACCCTCACATAATCTGACGAGTTAGAGATTAGTATCCCCATTTACAGAGAAAGAAACTGAGCCATAGAGGGGGAACTAAACTTGCCTAAGGCAAGACAGAAGAGAAAGGACAGAATTGGGATTCCAATCAGGTCTGTCATTGCCTGCGGAGGCTGTGTGTCTTTGGTCAGGGGTACCTGGACAGATTCATGCCAATGGTTCAATAAGGTGATCGGGGTGCCTGGAACCCGTGGTCACTATTACAGTTTACCCACCCACCCCAAATCTGGGAATATTAATAAGCAAAACACTCACGCATGCACAGCCCACGTGCCCATCAGGCGGGATGAGACAGAAGCAAAGGGAATTGTCCAGGGATCTTTGCCAAAACAAGTTCGGCCCCGCCTCTATGTTAATGACATGCAGATATATGTAAATTTGTACAAGAATCGGCTCAAACCTTGGGAGCAAAGGGGTGACACAGGAGCGGTTGCTATGGAAACCCCAAAGCGACCCTCTCCTTCCCCTCACCGCACAAGCAAGCGCATGGACACGTGCACAAAGACCCAGGGTTCCTCGCTTCCGAGCCCAGAGGATCACGGAGTTGCGGAGGGTGTGGAGCGGAAGGACCCTCGGAGGCGGTGTCCAGCCCGGGGAAAGCTGAGGCCCGGAGAAAGCCGCAGGGAGAGCAGCGTCGTGGGGCGCCTTCTACTACAACCGAGGCGAGCTACGTGGCCCTTAGGGTCCCTGGAGACTCCTACTCAGGCCTAGCAACGTGAGCCCCGCCCAGCGTTGCCTAGCAACGCCCCTCGAACCTAGCAACCGCTGGCCACGCCCCCTAGCAACAGTTCGCCTAATCCGCGTTCCTAGCCTCCTCTGCCAAAAGAAAGGCTTGGGGCTTGTGGACTAACGCCAAAAGGTGGATGGAGGTCATGTTGTCCTGCGCTCAGCCTCGAAACAAGCAGCAGGATTTCGGGGTCCACCTATAGCCCTCTCCTCGGGGCGAGGTGCTCGAGGGCCCCACTATGATCCCCATTTACAGACAGGAAAACTGAAGCTCCGAAGGGAAGTCCCAGCACAGAGTACAGAGCTTGTTCTTCCCTGAGTGCCCCGGGGAAGCAGCAAACCCTCTCCCGTCTCCCTGGGTGGAAGCCCTGGGCCTGGAGGGAGGGGGTACACAGCTGTCTCCCCCAACCTGCCCCAACTACCCTAGGAAAATGACCCAAGTCCCCGGCTCAGAATCCAGCTGTAGGTTGCACAGTAATTTGTGTTATTTACATATAGCACCGAGGCTGTGGCGCTCACAAGCCCTTCCGAGCAGGAAAAGTTCCCGAAGGAGCTCCGCCCCCTTCCCTGTCCAGTCCCCTCTCCCTGTCCCACCCCGCACCCCACCCCTGCCCCCGCTTCTGATCGCTTCAGCTAAAATCCCACACCCCCCCGCGCCCCCCAGCTAGGCCTCCAGTCGGGCCAGCCCCGACCTCCATCCCAAGGCCGAGGGCCCCCTCTGCTGTCGGCTTTGGGTAGGGCAGCAGCAAAGCTCAAGGGGCAGAGAAGAGGGACGGCCCCGAAAACCAACGGCCCATCCTTCCCAGTCCAGCACGGCGCAAGGAGAGGCTAGGACACCGGCAGACTTTGAGAAGGAGTGGGCAGGGGTACATCCCTTCAGACCCGGGGAGGGGAGAGGAAGGGGTGAAGGGAGGGGTCCTGTCAAAAGTTCTCTTCTCCAAGCCAGGCCCTGCTTCTCCGTGCTGGGTTAGGCAGCCAGTGGGCAGCTAGTTCCCGGGGTCACTCCCCAGACTCAACTCTCCCAAGGTACACCCCACACTGAGATGCTTTACAATTGTGGCTGCTAAGAGCTCATTCCAGGCCCCAGGCAGAGCAGCACAGTCAGCCCTAACACCAGCCTCCATTCCCACCCTGAATGTCCACGCCCCAGGCCCACAGCCTGGGCTTTCTCCAGTATCAGTCTCCGGCAGTTGGCAAGGCGTAGAGAGGAGTCATACTATATGGATCTCCCAACTTCCTGAGACCCAACACACGGACATGCAATCAGACACACACACACGTACACACACACATGCTCACAGGCACATGCACACACAGAGACCCTCACAGATGCACAGACACAGAGACACATAGGGAATACGGTGGTGCCCCCCGAACTATCCAAAGGCAAAAATCTTGGTAACCGAAAAATTTAAAAACCATTGCAACTTGCTCACTTTTTTCTCCCTAAAAATCTCTAGGTGTCCATGCCCCTTCAAAAGCCTCATTTCTCTCTCTACCCCACCCTAGTCCTGCCCTATCTCCCGTTACCTCTTCTTCCTTTTAGTTCAGAATACTTGCAAAATGTTTCCAGAACCCACCAACACAACCACTGTGCCCTGGGGTACAGCAGGACACAGTGATGGTTCAGGACCTCAGACCAGCAATTGTAAAAGGCTGCCTGCTCCATTCCCAGCACTTTAGCTCTGCTACATCTGTGCACACAAACTCACAAACACACCCATCCTAACCCACACCTAGCCGGCCCAGTGTCTCTCCTGACCAGTCAGCAGATGCAGTCTCAACTTTGCCAAATTCTTTATTGAACCAAAAATCAACACCAAGCAGACTGCAGAACAGGAAACTCACACAGCTGACCCTCCCCTTCCTTGGCCCCTGTCTCTCTCTCTGGAACAGCTCACGGTTCAGCACTGGTGAGGGAATCAGAGCCCCTCTCCTGGTGGGTAATTGGGGTCAGGCCACTCCAGGGAGGAGACACACAGAGCCAGCTCCATCTGTAGGGTCCAAAGAGGAATCAGGGGCTGGGCCAGGGGGCTCTGGAGCTGCAGGGGGCTGGCAGAGGAGGCCAAGAATTCCAGGGGCTGCAGGGGGCTGGGCAGGGGGTGGGAGAAGGAGTGCCTGGCCTGAAGACCTCAGTGAGGCTTGGAGCTGGTGGCTTATGGTCACCAAGGATTCGAGATGCTGAAGCAGGGCTTGGTGGGGACAAGAGGCCCTGTGGAGATGCTGGCCATGGCCAGCTGGTGCTGTTGAATAGGGATGCCCAGAGTGGCACCAGCCTGGTTCTGGGGGCCACCGCCCTTGCCCACGACCCTCCCAGGTCTCAGGCTCTCCCCACAGTCTCCCCCTGCCTCTGGGGGGCCTCTCCCAAGCACAAATTCCCTTTGGTGCCAGGCTGCCTTTGCCCTGGCTCTGGCGCAGGACACCCCCATGGGGACGGGAGCGCTTCAGGGCCACATGCGGCCTCCTATCCTCCGGCTGGTAGTATCTCGTCTCCACTTTTCTGTTGAAGGAGACCACCTTGCGAACCTTCCCCCACAAGAGGCTGGACTCTGCCGTGTCTGGAAGCCCTGCCTTGGGAAGCAGCACAACCAGCAACAGGCTTGAGTGAGTGACTTCCAGGCCTGGGGAAAGAGGAGGGGAGAGACCAGAGGCCTGGCAGGAGAGAACGCATAGTCCCCAGAAGCTGCATTCTGGCTGCGGCCGGAGGTCTGGAGGTCAAACCCCAAGAAGCGCTTTCCAGCAGTGAGATGGGGCCCCTGAGATGCTGGGACAAGTAAGTGGGAGGGGGAGCCTGTCTCGCAAGATTTTGCTCTCAGCATAGGAAAGGCTGAGGGTGGGGCATGGATAGTTGGATCTCAAGACTATATGGATTCAGAGTCTACCACATTGTCCCCAGGAGAGGCAGCCCAGAAAGGCCAAGCACTCTGCTCAGGAATGGGTACAGGCCACCCCTGGATGCCCACCCCCACCAGGCATTTTCCCAGAGCCACACCCTGGAGGGCACCCACACACAAAGGCCAAGCTTGGCCCAGGACAGCTGCGGTGAAAACATCCCTCCTTCCTGTCTTAGGGAGGCTTTCAGTTAACTGTTTGTGGGGCCTGCCTCTGTGCTGCTGTGTCCGGGTCAAATGCGGCCGTCCCATGCGTTTCTATTCAGGGTGCCTAACTGGAGAGGCAGTACAGTGTGTGGCTGGGCGCCCAGTTGCCACAGCCATGCTGCCTGGCTGGGAAGCCCGGCTCTGCTACGGACTGGCTGTGTGACTCTGGGCTCATGCTTTCTCCCCACCTCAGGTTCCTCATCGGTGAAATGAAGAAACTTATAGTACCATTCTGAGCAGTTATTTTGAGGACTAAATGAATTAACAGAAGTACAGCTTTCAGAACACTGTCTGGTAGGTAGTAAGCCATATACAAGTATGAGCTGTTCTCGTTATTATCACATTGACCTGTGTCAGGAGTCCCTTCTGAGGCCTGCCTGCCTCCATGGAGACACGGAAACGGTGTCAACCATGCCCTGTCAAGTGAGGGGCATGTATGGGCATCAGGGCACTCACCTGGGCCTCCCAGACGGCGAAGTCTGGTGGGCAAGGGCTGGAAGGCAGGCAGGGGCAGCAGGACCACCCCGACGTGCTCCACAGCGGCCAGCCCGTGGCTTTGCTTATTGTTGAGGTAGGAGTAGAGCAGGCGGCAATTCTGGGTGTCCCGAGCTCCGTGTGGGCACAGTCTGACCACACAGACGTCCTGCGGTTGCAGGAAGAGAGCACCTTTAGGAGTGGTCACCCTTTGCTCCTGTGAACACCCCTGGTCTCGTCTAAACCTCTGAGAACCCTGTGAGGAAGTGTGTCCCCACTTTCCAGAGGGACTTGCCCAGGGTCGCACAGTGAGTCTGCAGTCACAATGGGAACTAGCCTTGGATATCCTACCCCAGGCCTCTGCTCCAGAGGTAGAGAGGGGGCACAGGGCTGGGGATATGGCACTAGGAGAGGAGGTGGTGCCCAGGGGTGGGCGGTTACCTTGGCCTTGGCTGGGCAGATGCTGGCCAGAAGGTCCCAGACAGTGTTGGGGGGGATGCAGCCTGCTGAGCGGATCACCTCGGGCAGGGCCTGGGGGCAGGTAGGATGGCCAGTCAGCCTCCCTGCTTCCCACCCACTTAGGCAGACTCAATACCAGCCACCCAGAAGCCACAGACTGTGGCAAAGAGGATGGGCAGGCACTATATCAGGACCCCAGTGGTTGCCCAGGAAGCCCTTGCCCCTGGAAGCCTACAGCCTGTCCTGACCAATCTACAACTTCTCAGAAGCCCGTGACTCCCTCCTCTAACCTCCCACCCTCATCCAACACTTTAGCTGATCATTCAGTCATTCAACAATCACTCCTAAAACCCTCCTCTGGGCCAGGGAGGTACCAGACTCCTCTCCTGGCCCCTTCTTGCTTTGTGCCTTGGGTTACAGGGAGTCCTTTACCCATGTGTGTCTCTGCAGGAGTGGGGCTGGCATCTCATTCGCCCCATGCCTAGCACAGAGCCAGGCATGAAGAGGGGACCAATGACTTGTTTTAGAATGACCGAGTAAAAGAATGAATGAATGAATGAGTGAATAGGGGTATAAGTAGCTGACTGGGCTGATCAGTGTGTGAGGGAGTCCCTGGTGAGCAAGGCAGGAGTACCATGATGAGCTGACAGCTGTGTCCTGAGACCAGCTGGGCCTTCGCCCTGAACCGCTTGATGGAGAACATGTCCAGAGTCCCTTCCCAAGGCGGCTGGCTGGGCAGGGCCTTTGTGGGACCAGTAGACACCTGGAGCCTAGAGGGAGTGACAGAGGGACAGGGCCAGGCAGAGCAGGTCATCAGCACTTCTCCCGGCACCTCCTTACGTTTCAGAGCAGGTCCTGTGTCCCCGTGGTGGGTGCTGGAACACTGGTCCAAGGATAGCCTCGTGCAGTGGGAGGAACCACTAGGCTGGGATGGTTAGTTCCATTGCACAGATGGGGAAACTGAGACTCACAAAAGAGGGAGGATTTGCCCCAGCATATGGAAAGAAAAGCTGGAGCTTTGTCTGCTGCCCGAGCAGGTGGCCTCCCCCACTGACCATGCCAGGTTGACCCCCTCCTTGCCTCCAGCCCACCTGTCCTGGGACTCCGTGGGAGGCTTCTCCTCAATTTGGGGCACCTCTGGAGAGGACACAGGGGCTGGGCTTGGGGCTCTCTGGAAGACACTGTCCCCCAACCTGCTGGTGGCTTTGAAGGAGCCTGGCAGCTCACACGAAGGCTCCCAGTCTGCAAACAGCAGCGACAGGAGCTGAACAGGGGGAGGCAGCTTGGCTGAAGCCAGCCCAGGGCTTCAGAACCAGGGTTTGGACCAGGGTCTTTTTGAGGGGACCTGGGGCACAGGCATCCCCACCCTGCCACCTTCTCCCCAGGCCACAAATCCCTGTTGCTGCTGAACCCCACGGTCCGGCCTGCCCACCACCCTGCTCCAGTCTTGTGTCTCCCCCAACCCATGCAGATGCGGCAGCTGGGGTCTAGGAAGTGGTGCTCATGCTGCTCCGTGGTGTCCGGATGCTGCTCCGTGGGGTCCTCATGCTGCTCCGTGTTGTCCTTTGACGTGGCAGACAGGGCCAGTGGACTGCAATCTTTGGACACCACGGGTCCCTGGGAGGCGCAGGAGGAGAGAGGGGTGGATGGGGAAGGCGAGTGGGGAAGTCAGCAGCCCTCCATGAGTAGGCAGCCTCAGGGATGTGTTTTTATTTTTCCAAATAATTTATTCTTTTCTTACAAAAGTACTACGAACTTGTTAAAAAAATTTGGAAAGTACCAAAAATTTGAAAATTAAAAAAAAAAATCCCCCCTTGTCTGACCACTCAGAGACAACTGTCGATATTCTGGTATTCCTTTGTAATATTTTTTCTATACACAGAGTTTTGGGGCTCCTTTGACTAAAATCACTGGGATTAAATATTCAACCTCGTATTCTCATTCTGTCCATGAGTTACAGCAGAGGCATTTGCCATGGTATACAGTCCCTGTAGACACACACCGATGGGGTGGACTGTGGCATTCGCGGTGCCTCTGCGGCTAGACAACTGGGTTGTTCCCGAGCTCTCACTATTACTGACAGTACTGATGCCATCCTTGCACAGAAAGCATTTTCCTAAACTTCCAATTATCACCTTAGGACAAGTTCTAGAAGCAGATGACCAAATCAAAAAGAAAGAATATTTTTAAGACTCATGCCCATTGCCAAATCACCTTTTTTCTTCATAATACAAACAGCTTTAAACCCAAAACAAACATTGCTTTAGGAAGATTTAAGAAGATGCTGAAACTCTACTCTGGTCTGATAAACCACCTGCAGAGCAGTGCCAAGGCCCTGGCTTTGAGGTCAGACAGCCTGGGTTCAAATCCACCACTGCCAACCAAGTGACCTTGGGTGAATGGCTTCAGGTTCCTCACCTAGGAAATGGGCATCACCTGCCTCATAGGTCATCGTGAGGCTGGAAGGGGCACTGTTTGTAAAAGGGGCACACGGTAGGTGTTCAATAAGAAATAAAGATTACTCCTGTGTGAGACGTTGCCCTCTCCTACTCTGCCACACTCTCTCTTTCTCTCTCTTGGGCAGGGGCTTCTCTCCCCATCTTCTTAGCTCCTCCCGTTACACTTACATTCAATTTCCTCAGGGAATACAGCCTGGTTTGGGGTGGGGAGCAGCCACCCCGCCTTAGGGCTCCTCTTTGCACAGGCAGTGGTTCTCCTGGTTGTTGGCTTGGATGTTGGGTGAGGGGAGCAGGGATTTTTGTGTCACGTTCACTGCCATTTTCCCAGTGAGCATGGCTCAGGGGGCCAGCCCCACACTCCCCGATCCTCGACGCACCACTGGTTAGACTGGGGTGAACATGTGACCTGCGGAACACCCAACCAAAACCAGAGCGGCCTTCTTCCGAGTGTGACTGAAGTGAGCCAAGAGGGAGTTCTCATTGGCTGCAGGAGGTTGAGCTGATGGGTTCACTGGCACGAGGGCCGCCGAGCCCCCATGCCAGGTCATGTGCAAGATGGACATGAGGGGGCCGGCCTCGTGGCCAAGTGGTTAAGTTCGCACGCTCTGCTTCGGTGGCCCGGGGTTTGCCGGTTTGGATCCTGGGTGTGGACCTACACACTGCCCATCAAGCCATGCTGTGGCAGGTGTCCCTGATAGAAAAACTAGAAGAACCTACAACTAGGATGTACAACTATGTACTGGGGCTTTGGGAAGATTAAAAAAAAAAAAAGATGGACATGAGGATGGAGCAGATGCCCAGCGACAAGAGAAGACTGGACCATCTGCCCTGGGCTCTGGTGGCTCTCCACCTGGAGCACCCCTAAGTCCTTCCACCTTCCACTGAATAGGGCAGGTCTGTCTTCTTTACATCCAGAAAAGTCACTGCCTCAAACAGTGTGGCCTTCCCACTTCCCAACAGAGATCCAGTTGCCATGTCTGAGGTTGGGGGGAACAGCAGTGATGGCATTTACTACCACTCACACAGGGTGCCTTGGGGTTAGGCCAAAAGGGGGGGCCCAGCACTGAGAGGCAGTGACAGGCCCTGTGCTGGAAGCTGGCTTGCACCATGCTCACCTGGTCATTACCCTGCTTTACAATGAAGACGGTGGGCCTCAGAGTAGGCAGGTGACTTGCCCAGGGCCACAGAGCTGGTGAGGTGAGGAGTGGGATCTCTGGGCGCTGGCTCTGCCCTGCACCAGGTCAGGCTCCCACTTACCACCAGGTCCTCCAGGGTCAACATCTGGTCCGCGTCCCGCAGGATCTCAACTTCACCCTTGTGGGTCAGTTTGGAGGCCGGGAGCTGGCACGGCTCCTTCTGTTGCTGCTCAATGATCTCCAGGCCCTGAGGGGGCGGAGCAGCCCAAATTCAGCTGGGGTTTGGGGGTCTCTGGCCACCAAGAGCCCAAGTGCTCACTTTCCTCCCACAAGTCCCCTCCTTTGGTTCCCCTTCCATGAGGCCTTCCTCTCCTCCACACTTTAGCTTCGCTCATTCTCACCTCCACCCTCAGACCTACCTCTCCATATGCTACTCCTTCACCCTCCACCTCAAGCCCTGCCTCCTCCAGGAAGCCTTCTTGAACTTCGCCTTCACCAGCAAGTCAATTCTGCTTCCGCCTGCCCTTCACCTTCTATCCTGGGAAGAGCATGGTGCAGTCGACAGAGTACAGGCCCCGGAGCGCCACCTGGGCCATTAATAAAGACCCACAAAGTAGTGTGGGCTTGGGCAAGGACTTCACTGCTCTTAGCCTCAGTTTATCTGTTCTCTAGGAATTCAATTAAGAGCCTGATATTAAACAGTGTATGTAGAGTGCTTCGCCCGGAGCCTGGCTCATAATAAATGCTACTTGTGATTCTTACCATTAGTCAATGTCATCCCATCTGAAATGTTTCCTGAAAGCCTGTCTCTCCCTTTCTAACAACCCGGGAGGACAGAGGTCCTCTCCTCCCAGCACGGCTGGCTTCATGGACGGTGGCCCGGTGCTTAATGCCATCATCACCCTGAAATTCTTTTTTCTTTTTAAGATTGGCACCTGAGCTAACATCTGTTGCCAATCTTTTGGTGTTTTTTTCTTCTTCTCCCTAAAGCCCCCCAGCACATAGTTGTAGATTCTAGTTGTGAGGGCCTCTGGTTGTGCTGTGTGGGACGCCACCGCAGCGTGGCCTCATGAATGGGGCCACGTCTCCACCCGGGATCCGCACCCAGCAAAGCCCTCACCGAAGTGGAGCACACGAACTTAACCACTCAGCCATGGAGCCGGCTCCTTGAAATTCTTAATGGTTGTTGAACAAAGGGCCCCACATTTTCATTCTGCACTGGCCCCACAAATTATGTAGCTGGTCCTGCTCCCTGGTCCAATGTCTGGACAGAAGCTCAGCCTACAGTGGATGGCTTCACCTAATGGGTTCTAGTTATTTATTCCAATCAGCCCAGTGTCTCCCAGAACAGGGGCCTTAGCACCCCACCCATCTCATGGCCTACTCCCTAGGTCACTGGTTTCTCACTGGGCCACCAACAACCATTAAACAAGCATCCCCAAAGCTCGCTCAGTGCCCACCTTCCCTGCCCCTGAGCAATTCCCAGGCAGAGAGAGACCCATGGGGTATATGGGGGTGTAACCGTGAAGTGCAGGGGCCGTGGGCTCCCTCACCCAGCCTGGGGGATCAGGAAGACTTCTAGCCTTTTCTGGGGCTTCTGAGGCTGGGATGGGGACAGGGCCACCCCACAGGGTCTACCCCCTCAATGGCGGATGACAATCCTGGACTCCAGACTCCGGACCATCATCCCAGCCCACCCCCTCCAGCCCAGCTCCATAGAAAAGCAAGTGGAAGACAACCCCTCTCAGGGTGTCACCTCTCTACCGAGTTCTCCATCTCCAATCCCTTTCATCTCAGCCTCTTTTCTTTTTTTTTTTTTTTTTTTATGGGGAGAGTCTCTCTTACTCTCTCTCCCTGTCTGCCTGCTCCTTCCTTCTATTCCCTTGCTTCTATGTTTCTGTCTGTCTATGCTCCCCTGTCTTACCGCCTTCCTCCTCACTCTGCTCTCTCTGTCTCTCCCTGCTCCATCCTCAGGCCAGCTGCCTCCCTCCCATGTCCCGTCGCCTATCCCGAGTTGATCCAACAGCTCACCCTTTTCTCCTCCTGGTCCCGCCAGTGGGCCAGCCTCTGGGGGGCCAGCTGGATCGAGCTCATTTGCACCAGGCCCTGGGGGGTGACGTCTCCATGGACCACTTTGAGAAACAGGTCCTGCAGGGGCAAGGGCAGGGGCTGCACCACACGGCTCCGAGAGCCCCCACCCCAACATCCTGCCAGGGCCGCTGAGGAGGGGCGTGGCCAAGCCCAAAGCCCGGCTCACAGGGTTCCTGGGGTCACGCAGGTTGAACAGCAGACTGCGGTACTTGGTCTTGTAGCGGCAGTTGGTGGCTTGTGTCAGGTCAAAGAGGGCTGCCTCGATGCCAGCAGCGATGCCCTCCACCGCCTCCTCACTCAGCACCAGGTCTGGGAGCTCCTGAAGGCTGTGGGGTCAAGGGCAGGGCCATGGCACCGAGCCCGTGGGGTCACCCAGGCACTGAGCCCGAGAGGGAGATACAGGTGGGCAGCACGGTCTAGGCCAACCCCGGTTTCTATTCTGAGCATTTTCCCACATGAACCCATTTATTCTCACCCCAACTCTGTGAGCAAGAAGTATCATTCTCCATTTACAGACGGGGCGACTCGGGCTCAGAGAATAGATAAGGGGCTTGCCCAAGGCCACACGATTAGTGGCAAAGCGAGATCTGACTGCTCCCCTATGCTCCAGCCCTGGCCAGTGGAACTGTGGAATGCGTGGAGGGGAGGGTAAGACATCACTCAGAGCAGGGGACAGAGTCCTGGCCCCGGATGTAACCCTGAATCTGCCACTGACTTGCTGTGTGGCCTTTGTAAAGTCCTGCCCTCTTTGGACCTAGTAAACAAGAGCTCTGGGCTCAGATCTCTGAGATGCCCCCAGCACAGAGTCTCACTGTGTCTGAAAGCATTTGCTGCGGGTGACATCCACAAGGACCTGAGCAGACGCTGAGGGCTGCAGCAGCTTAATGGGAAAAGCATGACCTTGACGTCAGAGAGACTCATGTCAAATTTCAGCTCTTCTCTGGCTCACCATGTGGGCGAGTGACCTCACAGCTACAAAATGGGGTTAGTCATACACACAGAAGCCCTTAGAACATGGCAGGGCCCTGGGAGGAGGTGGTATGTGAGGGCAGCCCATCAGGATGTCCTGGATGTCAGGGAAGCAGGGAGCAAGCCTTACCGACTCCACAGCACCTCCTGCATGGCACGGACCACAGTGCCCCGTACCCCAATATCCAGGGGTTTCTTCTCCTGTTGGGGCTGAAGCTGAGCTGTGGGGAAAGAGAATCACAGGCTCCTATGGGAGGCTCAGGGGAAGGGGAGGGGTGACTCAGTGCTGAGGGGCTTTGGCAGACAAGGGAGGGGTACCGCCCTCAGGGACCTAGGATGTCTGGGATATCTGTCTGGGAGCTGAGCCCAGGCAGCCAGCAGCCCCCACCCCTTTGTGGAAGGACTTCAGACTGACTGTGGGGCAGAGAAGAGTCCTCAGCAGGGGCTGGGGCCAGGAGCAGGGCATGTGCCCCTCCAGTCCCAGGAGTCCCTGGAAGACAGTCGGCGGCTGGGGGGTCCCCCTCTCTGGCCCTCACCTGGGTCCTCTCCTCCATCTCGTTCACCAGGCTCCCTGTCTTCAGCCTCCACTGGGCCGCACTGTGGGGGAGGGGTGAGGACTGAGGCCCTGTCTCTGGGACAGCCTCCTGGCTCCAGGGGGACACTGCTTCCCCCAGTCCCCTCCTCACTCCACCATTCTCCCTGACTTGTACTCCAGTGAGAGAGGCCACTCGGCAGGGCAGAAGCACTCACCCCTGGACGCACAGCACCGGCCTGAACAGGAACACACTCCTGCAAGAGGAAGAAGATGTGGAGAAGAAGCAGGGGCAGGGGGTGGGGGGTCCCCTGAAGGGAAGAGAATGACTTCCCAGATGGCGGACGGGGTCAGAGAGGCCACCGAGCCCCAGGCTGTCCCTCCTGAGGGAAGACGCTAGAGGGCCTTGGGATGGCAAGACACACTGGTCCACCCAGAACAAAGGTCAGTGAGGGCTCCCTCTCCAAATGCGCTGGAGGCCCAGCCCCTCCCTTGCCACCATCCAGCCCCTGAATTCAGTAGTGCAGGGGACAGAGCTTGCAGATCCCTGGGCTACCAGCCAGGTAGGGTGTAACCCGTGTCTGGCTATTATGTTCTGCTTGACCATGAGCAAGTCACACCAAATTTCTAGGCTGCAGTGACACCTCTGAGAGTCACTATGAAGGCGCCTCTCTCAGCAGGATTAAGCAACATCACCTGTGTAAAGACCCTGCTCTGTACCTGGCACCCAGTGGGCCCCCGGGCCATGGGCCTTTCCTTCCTTCTGGGCCTCTGGGCGGGTGAGGCTGAGCTGACCTCCATCATGTTCTCCAGAACCTCCAGCTTTGGAGGTTGTGGCCCCCCTGCCTGGCCACGGCTGATGGCCCCCAGGAGGTGGATCATAGCCCCGGAACCAAGCTGCAGGGGGAGAAGAGCACTTCAGAACCCAGTGGCGCAGCCCTTCGGAGAGCTCCCCTCACCTGGGATTGTTGAACGTCACTCTCCCCCACTGGACTGTAAGCTCCATGCAGACAGGGAACATGTGTCTTGGGCCCCACTCTATACCCAATGCCTAGAAAAGGCCTGGCACAAAGTAGGGTTCAAGAAATGTCTGTGGACTGCCTGGCCTCGGTCCCAGGAGAGGAGCCTGGCTTTGTTCCCATCCTCTCACTCCCAGCCAGGTTCAGAGTAACTGGACCCTGTACCGACACCCTTCTCAATCTCCTGACTAGAGATGCATCTCACCAGGGTGGGCAGATCCTGTTCTGAGTGCACCTTCTCCTCCTTAAAGCTCTTGTCATTCTCCTTTTCAGGGGTCACTGACTTGCTCTTTGCCCCTCCCCTGAAGAAGCCACATGGCAAACAGGTCCATCACCCCCTCTGAAAGACTGCCAATCAATCACCCCTCTATTGCCCCTGAGAGAAAGCCCTTCAGGACCATTTCAAGGTGCAGAATGGTTTTTGGTCTTCTAATGAGCTATAGAAGCTATCCTGCTCCCTTTTTCGCTTTGGCTACCAGGAAGCTCAGTGTTAACTTTGAACCTAGCAATTGTGCCTTTCCAGGATTGGTAGAGAGGGAGAGGTTGTTGTAGCAAGATTTCCCCTTCTCTTCCCCCTTTTCTTGCTTCTTTAGCTTTTTATCCCATTTTAAGTATGTTTTGATCCTTCTCATTTATTGCAAACCACAGGGAACTGTTTTGAAAGCATATAGGTCTGAAAACTAATCCTTAAATGAATTATCATGAATGGCCAGGTACCAAGGTTTGGGGGAAACTAGAAGTCTGAGATTTAGCATCACAGGAAGCAGGGAGCACTAGTATGCTCTGGAGGAGCGCAGGCCAGGGGGCCTTGGGTGGTCTCTACTGTAGAAGACCCCTGCCACCCCCCTGGACATGAGGAGAGGGAGCAAGAAGAGCAGGAATAAAAAGTGAAAACGTACGTAACACACATGCTTCACCCCATGGGGCATGCTCGTTTCCTCCTCGGAGAGAAAGAGGAGGCAGAGATTAGAATTCAAAGGACCCAGAGACCCTACTGCAGGGAATTCACGAGATACTCACACAAAGGTGAAAGACGCATGTTCACTGTTCACTGGGTTGGTATTTACAACTAAATTTTAGTATGATCCAATGCCCATGGAAGGGAGAATGGTTAATAAACAATCTCACATCACACTATGGGTTCTAAACAGCCATCACAAAGGGTGAGTCATAATCAAAACTACCATTCATCAGGGGCTTATCAAGTAGCTGGCCCTGGAGGAAGCACGTCATCCGGGATCTTATTAAGGTCTCAGAACACGACCATGAGGTATGCACTATTTCTATCCCCATTTTACAGATGAGGAAACTGAGGCTCAGAGAGGATCTGAAAAGTCCCATAGCTACTCAGCGGCAGAGCTAGGATTAGAACCTAGTTCTGTCTGAATCCAAAGCCCAGCCACTTAACTGCTGGGCTATGTGGAGAGCACGGACAGATGTGGAGAGATTCATGGAAAGATGTCAAGGCATATTATTTGGAAAAAAAAAGAAAAAAAATAGGTTATGGAACAGTATCTGTTGCATAAGCCCATTTATATAAATATATATTTATAGACGCATAACAGAGGTTGTCTCTGGGAAATGAAATTCCAGGGGGACTTTCCTTTTCTACTTGTAGACCTTGGGTATTTATGCTATTCAAAATGAGCATTTTTTGAATTACATTTTTTAAATTACAAAACAAGTTCAGAACAATGTGTGTACCGTGCTACTATTTGTGGTAAAAAGAGAGAGAAAGAATTTTTAAATTTGTGTTTGCTTGAATTTGCATAAAATATCTCTGGAAGTATCCACAAGAACCTAATAATCGAGGCCCCCAGTGGGAAAGGGACGGGGAGCTGCGAAGGAGATTTCACTTTTTTTTTTTTTAACTATGAAGCAGCCTTTCAAAAAAGTAGATAGAGAAAGAGGCAGGACAAAAGAAAACAGGGGACATCTGGAACAGAAGCAGGAAAGAGATTAAGAACAGCCCGTCCAGTTTAAAACCTTTTGGCTGGCCCCTGTCTCAGGGGTCCGTCCATCATTAAGAGGCTTCAAAACAACGGCGAGCAGAACCAGACCAGCAAAGTCTTTAGGTACTGGACTTACAAGACCAGAAAACGAATATGTATGTATAATATGTTTAAAGAAATAAAAGGAGAAGTCGAACATATGAGTGAAGGGCAAAAAAATATAAGAAGAGACCAAGCAGATTTGGTTGGGAACCAAACACAATTTCTGGAAAGGAAAAATATGATGATGATGATGATGATAATTAAAAACAATGTGCAGGTTTAACAGTATATTAGACAGCTGAAATAAGTTAGTGAACTAGAAGATAGATTTAAAGAAATTATCTAGAATATTTACAGCACAGAGACAGTGAAACACAGTCAATGAGACACAAAGGATAGAGTGAAAGGGACGAATTAATCTAACTAAAGTTCCAGAAGGAGACAGGAGAGAGCATTGGGCAGAGGCAGTATTTAAAGATATACGGCGAAGAATTTTCCGGAATTGATAAAAGGCAACAATTCACAGATTCAAAAAGCTCAGTGAATTTCAAGCAGGATAAATAAAAGTACATCCACACCTAGACACACCACAGTGAAAGGGCTCAACACCAATGATAAGGAGATCCCAAAAACATCAAGAGAAAAAATAACAGCTAACGCTTTAATAGCACTGAAAATGTGCCACCACTGTGCTGAATGCTTTCCATGTTAGTTCCTTGAATCCTTCCCACAACCCTGTGAGCTAGGTACTGACATTATTTGTGCCTCCATTTTACAGAAGAGGAAACTGAGGCACAGAGAAGTTAGTCAGCTTGCCCAGTGTCACACAGCTAGTAAACCAAAGAGCTGAGACTTAAATCCAGGCAGTCTGATTCCAGAGGCCACACCTTTAACCACCACACTATCATGCCTCTCACCAAGACACCTACAAAGGAATGGCAATTAGACTAACAGCTAATCTCAACAGTAGCAACGGAAGGCAAACCATAGTAGAATAATATCTTCAATGTGCTTAAAGAAAATAACTATCAAATGCGGACCCTGACAAAATATTTTTTGAGAATGAGGATAAAATAAAGATATCACAGAGAAAACCGAGTTACTGTTTTTCTTGATAATTTTATTTTTCTCAATAAACACAATATTCAAGGATGAACCTGAGGCAGAAGGCAGGAAAAATGATGCCAGATAGAAAAGCTGAGATGTAAAAAGGAATTCTGAGCAAAGAAAATGATAAATATGTTGTTAAATCTAAACAAACATTGATCATAGGAAACAGTAACAGTGTGTAATTTGTAGGATTAAAAAATAAGATAGGATCAATTGCCTGGATAACAGCAGCACATAAATTAGGAAGGGCGTGCCTGGAATTAAAGCATTCCAAGCTCCTCATATCATTTCAGAGGAAGATACAGGTAGTGAGACAGGATGCAGTAAACAGTTCCTCTAAGAGGGTCCCTGGCAACAGCAAGTGAAGCCACTTCCTCTTTTCCGGGAACACCAGACAAGTGCCTAGGGAGGCTCAGGCAAATACCAACTGCCAATCAACCAGCTCCAAGCCCATAAAGCAACCCATCCCAGCAGCTATACAGCAGTACCCCAAACGCCTGAGGGAGCTGGTCGGCTAGTTTCCACCACATCAGCCTGGCTTGCTTTCCCAGCGACTGACCCATTGGTATTTCACCCGATCAGCCTGATCTTCCTTTCTCAGCAAATCTTTGTGAACTCTCCTGACATGCTCTTGAATTCTTTCCTGCGCGAGGTCAAGCACCCGCACCAGGGGCTGGGTCTAACTCGGGACTAGGGTTCCACCCAGTCCGGTATCAGTAGTAACTACCTTATAGTTTGATAAGCCAGGTATTTGTGTTAAAATTTCTAAAATAGCACCAGAAGAATGTAAAGAGGGCACAGAAAACTTCCCAACTACTAGAGGGATAAAAAGGAATAAGAAAAAATAATCAATCTGAAAGGAGGCAATAAAAGGAGAATAAGTATAGAAAATGCAGGAAATACACAAAGCACCAAATAAGACAGTAGGAATAGATTCAAATAAATAGGTAACTACAACAAACGTAAATGGACTAATATTTCAGATAAATACAAAAATTAGAGTTTTAAAAAAAGGAAATCCAATTATTTATAAGATATTTATAAGACCTATTTATAAAATACAATGCAAAGAGGTTAAGAGAAAAAAATAGAGTAATATGTGAATGGGCAAATACTAACCAAAATAAAGATATGTAGCTACATTACTATCAGATAAAACAGACTTTAAGGCAAAAAATACTAAGAGGCAAAGACCTCACTACATAATGATAAGCAGTTTCACCAGGAAGCTATAAAAACTCTATAAATTTATAAGCATCTAATAACATAATCTCAAAAAATATAAAGCCAGAATTGACAAAGCTACAAGAAAAAAGACAAAATCTACCATTATAGCAAGAAATTTTAATGTGTCTCTCTAACATTTGATAAATCTAAGCTAACAAAATAATCAGTAAGGATAAAGAAGATTTAATGAAAACAATTAAGCTTAATCTGTGTACATATACAGACCACGGTTTCTAACAACTAGAAAATGCATATTCTTTTCAATGACACATGGAACATATATAAAAATTAAGAATAGCCTGGGCTATAAAGCAAATCTCAACAAATTTCAAAAGATTAGTATTTTTTAGACCAGCACTGCCCAATAGAAATATAAACATGAGCCATAAAGTTTTCTAGTAGCAACATTAAAAAAAGGTAAAAAGAAACAAGTGAAATTAATATTTTACTTAATGCAACATATGCAAAATATTATTTCAACATGTAGTCAATATAAAAAATTATTAATGAGATTTTAACTTTTTTCCTGTACTAAGTCATTGAAATCCAGCGTGCATTTTACATTTATAGTACGTCTCCATCGGACGAGCCAAATTTCAAGTGCTCAATAGACACAAGTGGCTAGTGGTTACCATATCAGAAACTCAGATAAAGATCACATTTTCAGACCACAATATGATTAAGTTAAAAAGCAATAACAGCAGTCTATACAGAAGTTGAAATATAATCATGTACAGCTGAAATTTATATAATGTTATAAACCAAGGTGACCCCAATTAAAAAATTATTTAAAAAAAGCAACAACAGAAAATGAGAGAGAAAGAAAGAAATCCATATGAATGGAAATAAAGAAATACACTTCTAAATAACACATAGGTCAAAGATAAATTGTAATAAAAATTATGAAATATTGAGAATTGATGATAAGAAAGACTATATATTAGAGTGTGTGGATGCAGCTAACATGATGATAAGGGGTTCCTTTTTAGCTTTAAATGACTTTATTAGAAAGGAAAAGAGAGGGAAAATTAATAAACTAAGCATAATTTTTTCCCCTGCTTTTTCTCTGCCAATCCCCCCAGGACATAGCTGCATATTTTAGTTGTGGGTCCTTCTAGTTGTGGCATGTGGGACACCACCTCAACATGGCCTGATGAGCGGTGCCATGTCCATGCCCGGGATCCAAACCTGTGAAACCCTGGGCTGCCCAAGGCAGAGCACGCAAACTTAACCACTTGGCCATGGGGCCGGCCCCTAAGCATAATTTTTAAGATATTATAAAATACGAGAAGAAGTGGAAAGAAAGATGACACTCAAAACAAACATACAATGGAGAGGATCAACAAAACCAAAAATCAGTTCTTTGAAAAGACTATTAAAAAATAGACAATTCTCGGGGCTGGCCCCGTGGCCAAGTGGTTAAGTTCCCGTGCTCCACTGCAGACGGCCCAGTGTTTCGTTGGTTCAAATCCTGGGCGCGGACATGGCACTGCTCATCAAACCACGCTGAGGCAGCATCCCACATGCCACAACTAGAAGGACCCACAATGAAGAATATACAACTATGTACCGGGGGGCTTTGGGGACAAAAAGGAAAAAAATAAAATCTTTAAAAAAAAATAGACAATTCTCTGGCAAGATTAAGGAAAAGAGGGAAGATACAACTGACAACAGGAAAAAAAAATAGAGGAGGACTGGCATAGATGTTAGCTCAGGGTGAATCTTCCTCAGCAAAAAAAAAAAAAAGGGGGAAGAAAAGAAAACATCAGTCTAGACTTTTTTTTTAACCAGTGATTCTACCAAAGTTTCAAAGAACAAATAAGTCCAATTTCATACAAATTATTGCAGCAAACAGAAAAAGAGAAAACACTCTTCAATTCATTCTATGAAGCTGGCAAAGCCTTGATACCAAAATCTCATAAGGATAGTAAGAGAACAAATCATTTCAGGACAGTTAACTCATCAGTAGAAATGCAAAAATTCCAAACCAAATATTATCATAATGAATTCAGAAAGTGTAAAAAAGATATAACATGATCAAGTTGAGTTTATTTCAGAAATGAAAGACTGACATTTTAAAAACTCAACTCATTAAATTTACCACATTAATAAATTAGAGAATAAAAAGCGTATTATTATCTAAAAAATGCAGAAAACGTATTTGTTAAACTATACTGTCCATTCAGAATAATGAGCAAACCAGGAATAGAGCAAGCTTCCTTCACTTGATAAAGAGCATCTATGTATAAACATCGCAAACATCACTCTCATGGTGAAATGATGACCACATTCCCTTTAAACTTCAGAAGAAGACCAGGGTCCCCACTATCACCACTTCTATTCAATCTTATACTAAAGGTCTTAGCCACACAACAAGGAAAGGGGCCGGGGGAGATGTAAGAATTGGACAGGAAATAAAACTGTCATTATTTGCAGATGATATGATTGTCTACATAGAAAACAAAATCCTAATAGAGAAATTATATGAATTAATTAAAAGGTTCAGAAAGATTTCTGCAAAATCAGTTGCATTTTTATACACTAGCAACAGGTTTTTGTTGTTAGTGCCGTCAAGTGGATTCCACTCCTAGTGACCCTGTGGACAGCAGAGTGGAGCCCTGCCCAGTGTTTTTGCACCATGCTCTCACCTCCCAGCGCTCTATCAGACAATGCTCTGCTGCTGTTCACAGGGTTTTCATGGCCAATTTTTCAGAAGTGTGTGGCCAGGTCCTTCTTCCTTGTCCTAGTTGGGAAGCTGTGCTGAAATCTGTCCACCATGGGTGACCCTGCTGGTATTTGAAATACTGGTGGCAAAAACTTCCAGTATCACAGGAACATGCAGGCGCCACAGTATGACAACAGTCAGACGGGTGGTGTGGTTCCCTGACCGAAAACGAACCTGGGCCGCAGTGATGAAAGCGCCAAATCTCAACCACTAGACCCCCAGGGCTGCTAGCAACCGTTAGAAACGGCAATTTTTAAAAGTTATCATTTTATAATAGCATCAAAAAATATAACATAATACAATAAGACACTATGTGCCTTCAGATGGAAAGACCACAATACCACCTGTAAAGCGGTCAAGCCTTAAACTTTGAACCCGAATCTAATCAAAGCTCCAGATTCAATCACCTGTTCACAGGAAATACGGAAGACAGGCACAGGTCTAACTGTACCATGGGGACACAAGAAGCTACAGGACAATCTAGCTTCTTCAAAAACAGACTGCTGGTGGGGCTGGCCCCGTGGCCGAGTGGTTGAGTTTGCGCGCTCCGCTGCAGGCGGCCCAGTGTTTCGTTGGTTCGAGTCCTGGGTGCGGACATGGCACTGCTCATCAAACCACGCTGAGGCGGCGTCCCACATGCCACAACTGGAAGAACCCACAGCGAAGAATACACAACTATGTACTGGGGGGCTTTGGGGAGAAAAAGGAAAAAATAAAATCTTTAAAAAAAAAAAAAAAAAAACAGACTGCTGGAAAAACAAGATATGGAGAGAGACCCTATAGGTTAAAAGAGGCTTAAAAGGCATATCAACCACTTGCAACGTGTGGACTTCATTGAGATCCTTACTTTAAAAAGATAAACTACGTTATCTTTGTGAGACTATTGAAATTTGGATACTGAGTGAATGTTTGATGAAATTAAGGAGTTATTGTCAACTTTTAGGCAAGTTAACACATGGTTGGTAGCGTTGGGTGATGAGTACAAGGGATTTCATGCCAGGGGCCAGGTATTCTTTTCTGAAAAGAGTCAGAGAGAAAATATTTTAAACCAAATATATGGTCTCTATTGCAACCACTCAACTCTGCCACTGTAGCATAAAGTCAGCCAGAGACAATACGTAGGCAAACAATCACGTCTGTGTTCCAATAAAACTTTATTCACAAAACCAGGTGAGGTGGCCAACCCACGGGCCATAACTTGCCAATCCCTGCTTACAATTCAGTCTACTTTTACATATATTTGAAATTTTCCAGAACAAGTTATGTATAGATATAGATATAGTATTTAGGATTAAATGTGAAAAAGATATACAAAATTTTTATGAGAAAATATAAAACTTCACTGAAGGACATTAAAAATGATCAAAATAAATGGAAGAAAATACTATGTTCATGGATTGAAAGACTCAATATTGTAAAGATGTTAATTCTCCTTAAACTGATTTATAGGTTTGGTATATTTCCAATCAAAATCCCAACAGGTTTTGTGTGTGTGTGTGTGTGTGTGTGTGTGTAAACTGACAAGCTGAGTGTAATATTTATATTAAAGAGCAAAAGAATATAAAAGCAGAGATCCTCCAGAAAACAAAAAAGTTGGGAGACTTGTCTCACCAGATAATCAAGAACTATTAATAAGCTATTATAATTAACATTGTATAACTTTAGCAAAGGGAAAGAAATTTGAACGAGATGAGTATAGGGAGACCAGAAACTAATCCCACATACATGGAAACTGAATTGCCATCTGGGTATCCAGGGTCCGCCAGGATTCGGCCTATTATCTCGATTCTCTGGTTATTTGTTTGACTCCCTTCATCGGACTATGAGATCCCTGGAGGAGTTCCCATGCTTGTTGAACAAATTATAATAAAGTTCCATAAAAATCCAAACCCCTTAGCCAGGCCTTTGGCAGCCTGGCTCAGAGCATGAACTCTGGAGTCATACAGGCCTGGATTCAAACTGTGGCTCTACCACTTATTTGCTGTGTGACCCTGCATGAGTCACTTAACTTCTCTGAATGTCAGTTTTCCCAATCAGCAAAACAGGGGTATTAATACTGACTTTTAACACTATCGTGAGGATTAACTATGAACTGATGACACGTGAAGTCCCTGGTATACATCAAGCACTCAGTAAAGAGAGCTACTCTCAGGCTGCCTGGAAAGACACACTCCTCCCTCCCAACCTCCTAACATCCTGCAGCTGCAGACGGGGTACCTGAGCCTGGGAGCCCAGGTGGGGCCCGAGGAGCTGTGTGCCTCCCTGGTTGTGATGGGTAGAGCAGGGGACACTGGCAGAGCTGCTCGCCCCACGTTCCTGGCTGTCCCATCCACAGAGCAGCTCCAGACTGCATGGGCCACTGCGGCGCTCAGGACAGAGAAGAAAATGGCGCTTCAACCCACCTCCTCACACCCGTCCAAGGGGCTCTATTTCAGGCCAGAACGCCACAACCTGCCTCTCCTACCAGATTCCCAGCCGTCTGGGGCCCAGGTGAAGCCCCCATTCCCTAGAAGAAGCAACTACGACTCAGAGAAGAGGCATTGTGTCTAAAGTTGCCCTGTAGTAAGAAACAGAGGCTGACCCTGAACCCATCTGTCTGCCCGCAGCACGAGTGAGGCTGCCTCCAGAAGAAGGTGATAGGGCCCCAAAAGGGGCTCCAGACCAGCTGGGCACTATACCCACGCCTGCCCCTGCCCCACTCAGCCCTGCCCTCAACCACCTGCCTGTCCCTGTCACAGCCAAGCCTGCATTCTTCTCCTGCAGCTGGCACCAGTTGCCATGGCGACAGTTGTTTGGGAAGCTGTGGGATGACCGGCTATGCCGCAGAGTCAAGGATGGGGCCCAGAGGAGAGAGCAGCTGTGGGCTGCTTCCACTCAAGGCAGGCGGGAACCTGGCTCCACCAGCAAGCTCAAGCAACCCCTCAAAACACTGCAGACCCAGGGATCCCAATTCTGGGCATCTGACCCAAATAAACAGTCTGAAATGGGGAGAAGCCAGACGCGCAGGGACGTTCACCCCAGCATTACTGAGAGCAGGACAAAACTGTCTGCTGATAACAGGTAACATTTTTGAGTATTTTTCTTGTACCAGTCACCGTGCTAAATGCCAAACGCACGTCATCTCATTTGCTCCTCATCACCACCCTGTGAGGTAAGGCCTTCTAACACCCCTGTTTTGCAAATGAGGAAATTACGCTCGGAAAGGTGAAGCCACTTGCCTAGGTCATTCAGGTAGTGGCAAAGCCTGGACGGCACGCTGGACTGTCGGCCACCAGGCTTCGTGCTCTTCACTACAGGACAGCGGTCGGAAATGAGAGGGGGAAGGCCCAGCCCATCCTCTAGTCCCAGCAGGGGCTGCGGCTCTGACAAATAGGTCTGGGGGCTGCTGTGATGCAAGGTTCAGGGAAAGGACGGATTCGCCAAAACAACATGTACCAAGTTGGAAAGATCTTCAAATACTATAGCACTTGAAAAACAAACAAAGCGCAAGTCCCAGAACAATGAAGCGTAGGATGCGCCTATTTACATACAAAAAGGCGCCACAGCAGATGGCCGTATATGTGCACAAGTTCAAAAGAGGGAGACTGGAAGGATGCTATCCATTAACAGTGGTTATCTCCAGACGAAGGGCCAGGGGGCATTCAAAGGCAATTCCTCATTCTGTGTTAACAAGTCAATTGTGAAATTTTTTTTAAATACCAAAAAAAGTTAAAATATTGGACACACGTGATCCCATTTCTCGGTGAAGAAAAGATACATATGCACAGGAAAAAGATGGAAGACATATACCAAAATGTCAACAGGAGATAGCTCTGAATGCTGGCATTTATGGGGATTTTTATTTCTTCTTTATTTTCTGTGACAAGCACATATTAGGTTTTTTATTAAAAAATTAATGTTTTTGAGTGATGTTTACGAAGACAATGTACTAGCATTCCAATGTCTTTATCCTACCAAACAGTGGTGAACTGCACAGGCAGCTCACTGGTTCCTATCCCAGTTCTACTAATTTGCTGTTTGGCCTTGAACTAGTCGTTTTCGCTCTCTGAGCCTCAGTGTCCACCTCAGTAAAATGGGTACATATCAATAGCCCCTACCTCATAGGGTTCTTAGGAAGACTGAAGATAAAGTGCTCGGCACAGGGCCCAGCCCACGGTAAGCAGGCCAGGTGCTATTACTACCGTGATGCTCATGGGGAATATGTTCAACCAGGCGGTGCAGCAAGCTCTCCAGGCAGACTGCCTGGGTTTGTATCCTGGCTCTGTCATTTACCGGCTGTGTGACCTTGGGCGTATAACCGTACCTCTCTGGGCTTCATGTGAAGATTAAACCAAAAGCACCTAGCACATAATACATAGTCAATAAATATGATAAAAATTCAACTAGGTGAGACATATACACTAAAGACAGGTGGTGCCGTCTTCTGCCTTTGGTATATAAACTTTAGCTATGATTATTAATAAAATGACAATTATGATTATAACGAACAATGGAAAGGGAAGCAGTGGATACAGGGAACATGGCCAGGCACTGACTTCCTTGCTGTGTGAGTTTGGAGAAGTTTGTTAACTTCCTGAGCCTCAGTTTCCCCATCTGGAAATACGGGCCTAAGGCATATCTTACGGGGCTATTGTAACACTCAAGGGAAAGCAAATTCAACATAAATTCAGTAATTTACCTTGTGCCTTATGCTGTGCTAGGCACATTATTTTACACCATCATCTCACTGAATCCTCAAACAACCCCATTAAATTGGAATTGTAGGTCCTTTTTACAGATGAGGAAATTTAGGTTAAAAGATATTCCAAGATCACTTGGCTAGGAAGTGGGCAGAGGGAAGATGTGAACCCAGGACTCACCAACTCCAAAAGATACTGACCCCTCACAAGATGTCAGTAAATGTAGTTTGTTTTCTCTTTCCTGACTTTTGGGCCTCAGTTTACTCATGTATAAAGTGGGTGTGAGGGATAATGCTCATGAACAGTCCATCTAGTTGAGTTCTATTAAATGTCACCACCAAGCGTGATGTTGAGAGACCCGCCCAGCCCTTCCTATCCCAACCTCTCAGACTCAACTTACCAGCTGGCAGCAGCCTCCTGGGCGGGAGTCCTCCAGCTGGCACTGGCTGGAGTTGTCTGAGCTTCTGCCTGTGCCCTGCTTATGGGCCTGGGGCCCCGGGCCCCTCCTGGACTTCTTGGCACACTTGGATCTTCTCTGCCCCATGGAGAAACCTGAGCTAGCCTTGCCGGCTGCAGGCTCCCGGGAGCTGACGGAGGTGTCGGAGGGAGCCGTGAGTCCACGCCCTGGCCTTCCCCTGGACTCCGGCCGAGCCTTGACCTCCGGCTCCTCCTGGTTGGGTGATGCAGCAGGGCCCTCACCACCACCAGCCCTTACGATGTGCTCAGCTTCCTGCCGCTCTGGGGAAGCCTTTCCAGACACTCCCAGGCACCGCACAGGACTCTGAGGAGGATCCTGGGCAGCTGGCCTGAGGGACCCTCCTCCAACGGGCAGTGGGAACCCAACACCTGCTTGGGCCCCATCCCTGGCAGCAGGCAAATATTCGAACTTCTCAGTCCCTGAGGCACATGCCACCCAACTTCCACCTGGATCTCCAGGCGCAGACCCAGGAGAGAGGGGACTGCAAGGACCCCCCAGGGACTCCAGGTCAGCACCTTGTGGGGAGCCTCCCACAAACGGGGCTTTGTCCCCACCAGGGCTCTGACCAAGCCACAAGAAGCCACCAGCCCCCTCCCCATCCTCTGGGTAGGCCTTACACTTCCTGTTTTTCTTCCTTGTCCCCACTGGGGCTGGGTCTGGTGAGGATGGCAGGTCCGCTTCGGGGGGCTCCTCTTTGCTGAGGGTGGGGCTTCTTCCATCACACTCTGGTGAAGTCCCACCTTTTCCAGCCTCCCTGGGCCTTGGGCAGGTCCCCTTCTCCACCCCTGCCGGCCTCTCCCTGCCGACCAATGCTCTCTCTGGGAGACCCACAGACAGACCGCACAGGTTCCCGGGCCAGCTTTCAGCTAACATGTCGTGCAGGGAAATCCGGAGCCTCCTGGAGGCCTGAGCCGTCTTCTGAGCAGGCACTGTGGGCAGCTGGATGTGGCACCCAGGGCTGTGCACCAAATCCCAGGACCTGGCACCTCGACAGGCCTCTTCCCTGAGGACCCTCTTCCTGCGGCCAGCCCAGGCTTGGGCCCCGGAGCTTGCCCCTGGCATGTCTGGTGCCAGACCTGACATGGAACTGGTTTCTTGCACGTCCTTCTGGGAAAGCCCACAGCTGTGCTGCGGACTGATAACAGGGTCCTCTGTGCTGGAGCCCTCTGCAGCCCCCTCCTGAGGCATGTCTGTCCACCTACAGGGGCCAAAAGCAAAAGACAGGCCCTGCGAGGAGACAGAGAGAAGAGACCTTAACACGGAGTGTTTCACCCGCCAGCACATTCAGGCGCCAGGCCAGTGGGCACCTGGGAGGCAGCCTCCTTTCCAGGTTGTACCCCCAAGGAGACAGCAGCCAGTGTGTAAGCGCCCCAGGTGAAGGAGAGGAGGCCCGCCTCCACACAGGGTCTTCCCATCTCTGAGAGTTGACACTTTTGCTGAAAGGGGCTACAGTAACTAGTTACCACTTATTAATTACTCACGTACGTGTTATTACGTCATTTCACTCAGGCAGCCACAGGTGAGAACACTGAGTGACTCGCCCAAGGCCACGCAGATGGGATGTGGAAGAGCCGGGCTGCTCTCCCGAACGGAAAGCCCAGCTCTGAACCACTCCGCACGGGGCAGACAGGGACAGGGGTTAACGCCCTCACCCCTCCTGCCTCCCTCACCTCGGTCCCCTTCTGATAGCCACTCCAGTCAAGGTCCCAGGCCTGACCAGGGCAGTCCCACGCCGCTCAGGGAACCGGGCCGCCACCAATCCAGACGCTCTCACCTGGGGTCCCCGGGAACTGAGGAGCTGGGATCACGTGATGCGGGAGCCCGGGTGAGGGATGGGGGCGGAGTCCCTGATGATGAGCAAAGGGCGGTACCCCAAGCGTGCTGGCGTCCCTGCCCCGGCAGAGGGCGCTCTCTCCCTCCTGAGGGCTTCCCGGAGGAGGTGCCAATCCGGGCTCCTGAGCAGGAGTAGGTGGGTTCCTGGGAGGAGGGGTCTCAGGTGACAAAGCCTGCCTGAGGCTTTAATCTTGATCCTAGGGCGATGGGGAGTTACTGAAAGTGTCTGCTTCTGCACCTCTAGGGGAATGTCGGAATTAGATCTAGAGTTTTGCATAATTATTTATTTTAATTATCTCATATATAATTCAATGGATGAAAATACATATGCAAGCCCAATAAAACGATTGAAATAAAAAGTTAAAAACTGGGGCCAGCCAGGTGGCCGAGTGGTTAAGTTCACACGTTCCACTTCAGTGGCCCAGGGTTTCTCAAGTTCTGATCCTGGGTGTGGACATGGCACCGCTCAATAGGCCATGTTGAGGCAGCGTCCCACACGCCACAACCAGAAGGACCCACAACTAAAATATACAACTATGTACTGGAGGGCTTTGGGGAGAAGAAGGAAAACAAAAAAAGATTGGCAACAGATGTTAGCTCAGATGCCAATCTTTAAAAAAAAAAAGATTTGCAGCAGGTACATTCTATCCTGTAATGATAATTCAGTTTGCCATACTTTGCCTTATATTGATCCTTAACACTGAAAACCAAATGAAATTTATAACGTTATGACTATGTACATACTTTCACTGCCGAACTAGAGATTTGATAGACCTACTGAGAGGGAGATGGAATTCCCTGGCACTAACCCTGTGCTGTGTGAGACCCTGAGAAGCTTCTGGGTCAATGGAATACTACACTGCTATTAGGATGACTAAATTAGATCTATATATCAATATAGATGTGTCTCCAATACATAATGTTGAATTTAAAAAAGCAAGATAATGTTCGTAATAAGGGAAACTGAG
Source organism: Equus quagga (assembly GCF_021613505.1). NCBI lineage: Eukaryota > Metazoa > Chordata > Mammalia > Perissodactyla > Equidae > Equus > Equus quagga. Next base: position 24,895,777 of record NC_060271.1, on the reverse strand, counting down.
TGCCAAAGTATATGGGAACTCACTGTACTAATCTTCAAATTTTTTCTGTAAATCTAAAATGCTTCTAAAAAATAAAGTTTGCTGCAAAAAGAAAAAACAAACCAGGCAGCTGTATGTGATCTATATTGAAAGCTGTCATGATCTGGTTGTCAGGGTCACAAGAAGAGTTGAGATTGGATGTCACCGATGACTCCAATTATTGCTCTAAATAAATAATTTTTTCAAGTGAGAAGACCTCTCACTATGGAATATACTGGTCATGATGGCAGAGACTTGGACCAAGTCTCCTAAGACCAAGTGACCTGTTAGTCTGGTGCATTTGGATAATGGAAGTCTCTGACCACTGGGCGAAGAAAGGGAGGCAAAGTGGAGGTGTTAGATCACATGTGGTACTGGGGACAAAAGGACCCTGACAGCTAAGAGATATAGTACTGCTGTGAGCCAGGGACTGGCCTAAATGCTTTGCCTATATTAACCCTATATTTACGTATTTCGTTACCTCTGTTAATCCTTACACCAAGTGTATGAGGTAAGTACTGTTATGAACCCTACTTTACAGATGAGGAAATAAGCACAGAGAGATCAAGTAACTTGCCCAAGGTTAGTAAGTGGTAGAGAGTTGATTTGGGAACGCAGACATCTCTCTATCTCCTGAGATTCTAAAATGTCTCATTGCTATAAAAAATAATCAAATTGGGCCAGGTTTTGAGCCAATGCCTTTTTTTTTTTTTTTTCCGGAAGATTAGCCCTGAGCTAACATCTGCCACCAATCCTCCTCTTTGTGTTGAGGAAGACTGGCCCTGAGCTAACATCTGTGCCCATCTTACTCTACTTTATATGTGGGGTGCCTGCCACAGCGTGGCCCCACAAGCAGTGCGTAGGTCCATGCCTGGGATCCAAACCTGTGAACCCCAGGCTGCGGCAGAACAAGCTAACCTAACCACTGCACCACTGGGCTGGCCCCAACCCTGAAGCGTTCTGTTGGGATTTATATTAAAATTTCATTGAATTTACACATGAGAGGTATAATTGAATATTTATAATACTAAGTCTTCTCACCCATAAATGAGATATATTTCTTTCTATTCTTTCAGGTCTTCAATTCATTTTTGTAATTTTTCTCCATCAAAATATTGTACATTTTTATTAAATTATTCTGTACTTTATAATTTTTGTTGCTTTTTTTCTTATTACCTTTCCACTTGGTTATTAGCGATGTAAAGGAAGTCAATTGTATTTTGTTGACCATGTATCCAGAAATTTTGCTGAACTCTCTTACTAATTCTAATAATTTTTCTATTGATTCTTTTGTAAGTGTACGTCACTATATGATCATATGGCTGAAAATAATGACAATTCCATCTTGCATTGCACCAGAGTTATATTTCCCTTTTCATTTACATCTTTTTGGTAGATTGCACCATTCCTTATATGTCGTATTTCTTTTTCTTATCTTATTGCATTGTTTAGGACTTCTAGTGCAATATTGAGTAGATGCACAGGAATCTTTGTTTTGTTTTTTACTTAAATGAAAAATTTCTAAAGTTTCACAATTTTTGCTATAGCCTTTGATAGATAATATACATTAGGTTAAGGAAGTTCCCTTCTGTTAAGTTACTAAATACTTTTTCCATTTTGGGGTTTTGAATTTTCTTGTATGTTTTCCTTCATATCTTTTGATATCTTTTCTGCTTAAAAGAGTTGATGTGATAAAATACATTGATAGAATTTTCTAATGTTGAACCATCTCTGCATTTGTAATACAACCCCTACGTAGATATGGTGTATTATTTTTTAAAACATGACTACATTTGACTTCATACATTTTAATCAGGTTTTTGCATCTATGTTTATAAGAAAGATAGACTGATGATTTTATTTTCCTATTGTGCCTTTTCTAGTTTTAATGTCAAGTTTGTGCTATCCTTATAGACTGAATTCGGTAGATCTCTTCTTTTTCTGGCCTCTGGAACAGTGTGTATGGATTTCCTATTCCTTGAACATTTGGTGAAATTCGCTGGGAAATTATCTTGTGCCTTTTGATGAGTGAGACTTTTTACTACTACCTCAATTTAGTAGATCACTGTTGGTCTGTTCAGTTCTATTTCTTTTTGAACCAATTTCAGTAATTTGTGTTTTCCTAGAATTTGTCCGTTTCATCTAGGTTTTCAAGTGTAATGGCATAAAATTGTTCATGATATTCCCATGATTCAAAAAATCTCTACCGGGGCTGGCCCCGTGGCCGAGTGGTTAAGTTCGTGCGCTCGGCTGCAGGCAGCCCAGTGTTTCGTCGGTTCGAATCCTGGGCGTGGACATGGCACCGCTCATCAAGCCACGCTGAGGCAGCGTCCCACATGCCACAACTAGAAGGACTCACAACGAAGAATATACAACTATGTACTGGGAGGCTTTGGGGAGAAAAAGGAAAAAAATAAAGTCTTTAAAAAAAAAAACAAACAAAAAAAAACCCAAAAATCTCTATTGTATCAGAGTTATATTTTCCTATTCATTCCTAATATTTCTGCTTGCTCTCTTTCTTTCTCTCCATCAGTCTTTCTAGGGCTTTTTTCTAAAGAATTAGATTTTTGTTTTGCTTATTATCTCTGTTCTTTTTTTGTCATTGTATTTTCTATTTCATTATCCTCCGCTCTTTTATTCTTTAACTTCTTCTGCCTTCTTTGGTTTACTCTTGTTGTTTGAATTCCTTCTTAACCTGAACCTGCAGCTCATTTTTAGAATCTTTTTCATTTGTAGTTAATTCATTCACTGCTATACCGTCCTCTCTAAGCACTTCTTTGGCTGCATCCTACGAGCCCTAGTAGGTGATGATGAAGCTTTTATTGTCATTCAGCTATAAATATTGAAAATTTCCATTATAATTTACTCTCTAACTTATGAATAATTTATAGATTTATGTGTATATTTAGCCTTCAAATAAATGAAAAATTTTAAAGCTACATGTTATTATTAAAAATAAAGTGGGGCCAGCCAGAAGACATGAACAGACCTTTCTCCCAAGAAGATATACTGATGGCCAATAGGCACATGAAAAGATGCTCAACATCGCTGATCGTCAGGGAAATGCAAATCAAAGCTACACTAAGATCACCTTACACCTGTTAGAATGACAAAAATATCTAAAACTAATAGTAACAAATGTTGGAGAGGTTGTGGAGAAAAAGGAACCCTCATACGCTGCTGGTGGGAATGCAAACTGGTGCAGCCACTATGGAAAACAGTACGGAGATTCCTCAAAAAATTAAAAATAGAACTACCATACGATCCAGCCATCCCACTATTGGATATCTATCCAAAGAACTTGAAGTCAGCAATTCCAAAAGTCCTATGCACACCAATTTTTTTTTTTTTTAAAGATTGGCACCTGGGCTAACAACTGTTGCCAATCTTTTTTTTTTTTTTTTCTCTGCTTTATCTCCCCAAACCTCCCCTGTACATAGTTGTATATCATAGTTGCAGGTCCTTCTAGTTGTGGGATGTGGGACACTGCCTCAACGTGGCCTGACGAGCGGTGCCATGTCCGCACCCAGGATCCAAACCCTGGGCCACCACAGCGGAGCGCCCGAACTTAACCACTCGACCACAGAGCCGGCCCCTCACACCAATGTTTATTGCAGCATTATTCACAGTAGCCAAGACGTGGAAGCAACCTAAGTGCCCGTCAACAGATGATTGGATAAAGAAGCTGTGGTATATATATACAATGGAATACTACTCAGCCATAAAAAAGAACAAAATCGTCCCATTTGCAACAACATGGATGGGCCTTGAGGGAATTATATTAAGTGAAATAAGCCAGATAGAGAACGACAATCTCTGTATGACTCCACTCATGTGAGGAATTTAAAAATGTAGACAAAGAGAACAGATTAGTGGCTATCAGGGGAAAGGTGGGGTTGGGGGTGGGCACAAAGGGTGAAGTGGTGCACCTACAACACAAATGACAAACATTAATGTACAACTGAAATTTCACAAGATTGTAACCAATCATTAACGCAATAAAAAATTTTAAAAAATAAAATAAAATAAAGTGGGGCCAGCCCCATGGCCGAGTGGTTAAGTTTGCGGGCTCCGCTTCGGCGGCCCAGGGTTTCACCGGTTTGGATCCTGGGCATGGACATGACACTGCTCATTGGGCCATACTGAGGTGGCATCCCACATGCCGCAACTAGAAGGACCCACAGCTAAAAATATACAACTATGTACTGGGAGGCTTTGGGGAGAAAAAGGAAAAAATGAAATCTTAAAATAAGTAAATAAATAAATGTAATTTTACTGCATTATGATGAGATAAAATTGTCTATATAGTATTGATTTTTTGAGAAATGTTTAAGGTTTCCTTTGAGATCTGATGCTTTGTGAGTCCTTGTTAATATTTGTTGTGAGCTTGATATAATGTAAATTCTCAGTTTAATAGTATAAGTTTTCCTTGCCTCTTTATTTAATAACTCAAGCTTTTTAATCATATTTTTCAAATCCATATTTATCTATGGTAACTTCATTCTATAGATACCAGTGTTCAGTGCAGAAAACAGAAACCACTCCAGGTGTTTGAAGCAGGATGGGGCAGTGGGTGTCTGCAGAGTCATTGGAAGGGCCACAGGAGCACACTCCAGGCTGGGTCTCTGGGAGGCCGCCACTAGAATTATGTTTACGCATATACTGCTGTAACAAGGCCAAAGATCCAGACACGATTGCTGCCACTCCTTCCCAACCTTCTCAAACCGGAGGCCAGACACCGGCACCGAAAAACTCAACAACTCTGATTGTGCTTGTAAGCTGCAACAGCTCACGGAAAAGGACGATGGTCCCCACCTCTCATCCACATTGCAGTTCTGACACAATGGCACCGAGTGGTGGAAACTAATCCACATCTGGAACATGAGTTGTAAAAGAATCTGGGAAATGGTTTTCAGCCCTCCGTCCTCTGCGGTGTCAGAAGGCCCACCAGGATATGAGGACAGATCTGAGTGAGTCAGTCCGCCTTATCGTCTACAATATTTTAAAAATTATTTTGCATGTACTTGACCTATCAATTCCTGAGAGGTGTATTGTAAAACTCACACTATTATTGCGGACTTCCCGGTTTTTTCCTTTATTTCAGTAAGTCCCTGTTTTATTTCTCTCAAACACTTTTTAAAGTGCATACAAATTCATAAATTTTTCCATGCTTTGGTAGATTATAACTTTTATCAGTGCAGGTGTTCTTCTTTCTTCCTATTAATGTTCTTTTGCTTTAATTCTATTTTTTTATATTAATATTAGTATACTTCTTTTCAGTCAGTATTTACTTGATATACTAGTTCTATCCTTTTACTTTTAACCTTTATGTGTAGTTTTGTTTTTCACCATTCCTCTCGTAAATGGCTATAGCTGGACTTTATTTTGGGGGGAGTTTTTTTTTTTTTTTTTTTGAGGAAGATTAGCCCTGAGCTAACTGCTGCCACCAATCCTCCTCTTTTTGCTGAGGAAGACTGGCCCTGAGCTAACATCCATGCCCATCTTCCTCTACTTTATACTTGGGACGCTGCCGCAGCATGGCTTGCCAAGCGGTGCCATGTCTGCACCCAGGATCCGAACCGGCAAACCCAGGGCCGCCAAAGCAGAACGTGTGCACTTAACTGCTGCGCCACCAGGCCAGCCCCCTAGCTAGACTTTAGAAACCCAACCAGAGCATCTTTGTCTTCCATCAGTGTGTCTATCCTGTCCGTGTGATTGGGACTACTGACATAGTTGGTCCTATTTCTACCTTTGCTTTTTATGCTTTCTTATCACAAATTCTCTGCTTCCTTTTTATTCCTTTTTGCCTTTTCAGAATTTGTCGAATTATGCTTACCCCCTTTATTTTCCTCAAACAGGCTGGAAATTATGTTTTCCTATTTCTAATCTTTAACAGTCATCCTTAAATTTATAACATATGTACTTTAATTTGTATTTCTCCAAGAAAGTCTAAATTGACATTTTTGTCCTTTTCCCGAGCAAGACGATTTTCTTAGCACGCTGTCACTACTCCCCAGTGGTGGACATGTCCATTTCTGTCATTTAATTTCAGCCTTTTTTTCTTTACTTTTAAGAGGTATAAAAACTATTCTTTGATTTTCTTTTACAGTCAATACTTATTTCAGTTTATCACCAGGATTTAACTATTTTTTTGCTGTCGGTTGCTTCTTGCATTAAACTCCTTCCATAGAAGGAGTGAAACTAGAGACGGAGTAACTACGTGGAGGCTGCAGACATGATCCAGGCGCCCCATGGTTTCTTTGGTAAATGTTCACTGAATATTTGCTGTGGGCCAGGGCTTTCTGTATATTATCTCATTTAATCTTCGCATCAACACTGTAGGGTCAGCACCATTATTTGCTTTTCACAGAAGAGGAAATCTGAGGTTCAAATAGGTGCAATGACTTGCCCGGGATCGTGCAAGATCTGGGGGGAAGCAGAGCTTGTGGTTCAACCTCAAGTTCACCTCTATCCACAGTCCCTGGTCTAAGCTACACTCCCACGAGGGCAGGAAACAGAGGGGTCTGCCTTGTTGGCCAGGTTATCACAGTACCGGATGTGGCGGCTGTTCACGTACTAAGAAAACACACGCACACAGGGGTAGGAAGAGAAGAGTTTCACAATATCATAGAAGCCAAGGAAAGAGTGTTTTGGTTTTTGTGGGGTTTTTTCCTTCTAATAAATGATTTCTCTTGGAATAATTTTAGGCTCCCAGAAAACTTGCTAATATAATACAGGGAGTCTGTACCCCCCTGGCCCATTGCCCTCCATTGTTAGCATCTTACATCGTTGTGCCACGTTTGTCACAACTAAGAAACCAACACTGGCACGTTACTATTCACTCAACTACAAACTTTCTTTGGATTTCACCAGTTTTCGCATTAATGTGGGTTTTTTTCCTGTTTCAGGGTCCAGAGCAGCAACCCGGGGCAGTGCGCACTCGCCTGTCATGTGAGACCTGCTGCCACGTTGCATTTAGCTCTCGTGTCTCCCCATTCTCCTCTGGTCTGTGACAGTTTCTCTTTCCTTGTTTTTCATGACCTTGACAGTCTTGAGGAATACAAGTCAGGTATTTTGTGGAGTGTTCCTCAGTTTGGGTTTCTCTGTTGTTTTTCTCTCAATTAAACTGGTCATAAGGGTTTCTGGCAAGAATGCCACAGAAGGGGGCCAGCCTGGTGGCGAGTGGTTAAGTTCAGACGCTCAGCTTTGGTGGCCTGGGGTTCACTGGTTTGGAGCCCAGGCGCAGACCTAGCACTGCTTGTCAAGCCACATAAAATAGAGAAAGACTGGCACAGATGTTAGCTCAGTGACATCTGCCTCAAGCAAAACATGGAAGATTGGCAACAGACGTCAGCTCAGGGCCAATGTTCCTCACACACACACAAAAGAATGCCACAGAGCGGAAGTGCCTTCTCACATCATCTCAGGAGCACGTGATAGCCACATGACGTCACAGGTGGTATTAACCTTCATCACGTGGTAAGATAGTGTTTTGCAGACTTCTTCACTGCAAAGTTACTGTTTTAAGAGTTCTAAGATGGAGAGAGGTAACATTTTCAAAGGATATTTAGTAACATGGAGAAAGTCATCTTGTGATGTTAAGCATAGGCGGAGAGTGGGAAGAAATGCGTCAAAATGGTGACAGGCTCTTTCTAAGTTGCTTCTTTTCTTCTCTTTTGCCTTTCTTCGTTTTTCACTGCTGTACAACAAATGTATATGATTTGAACATTTTTAAAGTTTTTAAAAACTGTAGGATCACCTCCATTTTACAAACAATACATACAGATACGTTTATTCATAGGAAAAATTATAAGACTTTCATTAAATGTTGATAGTTGGGGTTATCACTGGGTGGTAATTTTTATTTCTTCATTGTGATTTTATGTATTTTTCCATTTTATTTACAATAATCTTGTTCAACTTTTTTGTTGGACCTCAAGCGCATTGAATTAAGTTTATCATAAGCATTGGGTATATAGTACACATTCTCATCATTGGTACATGAAAAGCCTTCCTTAATTTACATATGTACTGGTTTATTTTAATAATATAAAAAGATCCATGGAACCAGTGCCCAATATGAAAAATAAAACGCTGGTGAGAACTTGCATCTACCAATATGGTCCTCCTCCCTTTCATCCTCCCAAAGTGAATTTGAATCCTGTGTTCAGTGTCCTCTTGCTTTCCTTTTTATGTAGTTTCATCACATCTATATCTATTTCCCAAAATTATATATTTTTTCTACCGTTCAATTTATATAAAAAAGAATACTGTGTTGAGTGTGATATTTGGGACTACACTTTTATCACTGAAAATCATATTGCTAAATTCCATCCATATTGTTGCACTTAACCCTATTGCATTGATTGTGACTACTGCATAACATTCCAGTGTGTGTTATTCTAGAATTCACATGTTTGTTCTCCTGCCAGTGGTTTTGTGCTCACAGGAACATCCTTGTACGTGTCTCCTGATGGACATAGTAGGAGTTTCTCTTGAATATGGACTGGAATTGCTGGGTCATAGTCGTCTTGATTCCGGTCTCCCTAAAGCAGAGCCTGAGACAAAGACTAAGATGCAGACAGTTTCTTCGGGGAGTGATGCCAGGAAGTGGGAGTGAGGGAGCAGCGCGAGTGAGATGGGGAAGGACGAAAATATAGCACAAGGGGGCAACATTGAGGTCACTGCTGGGGGTGCGATTCCTGGGATTGTGGGCCTAAAGGATGGACAGCGGGGCATTTATCTGCGGGCTCCTGAGCTCCGTGGGTCAAGGGCTGCCTCTGGGATGCTCATTTCCTCCCGCTTCCGGGCTGTGTTTGTGTAAGGGCTGAATCCTCCCACCCCCAGACACCAAGTGGAGAAAACCCCGGGCAGGAAACAGAAAGGTGTGTGACTTGTGCTGAGGTGGGACCTGTCAGCGCGGGGTGAGTCCTGAGCTGGGGAGCAGGGAGGGCACTGCAGCCGTGGCTTAAATTCAAGGTGAGCTAAGGGGCTGTGACACTGGCGCCAGAGGCAACTACCAGATAGCATAGAGGAATGTTCGACTTTACAAACTAATGCCCATCTGTGTTTGCAAGTGGTCGTGCCGCCTTACATGCCCATCAGCAGTGGACGAGGAACCCGATGGATTTCTTGTCCTATCTTACACATGGTATTTGCAAGCTTCTTAGTGACCACTTTCTGACTCTTGGTAGCTTCTCTCTCTCTCTTCTTTCTTTCTTTCTTTCTATAATAAACGTGTGTCTGTGTAGGGGTTTTCTTTGTCTTGTTTTTTGCCTATATTTCTTTTAAATTCAGAAGCAGAAATAAATCTTTTATTTTGTCAAGGAGTAGTTTATCTGTGGAGAGTGTCAGCTGCGACAGGGGGCTTGGGTTAAAGACTAAGAAAAGGCCCACGGTGAGGCCCCAGGCTGTTGGTGACTCCAGGGGGAGTCGCTGGGTTGGGGGTGAGCTGATCAAAGCTCAGAGGGATGAGGGGTGGAGACGACAGATTGACTGGAACCAAGCGAGAGGTTTGATACCAAAAGGAAGGAGAGGATTGCAAGGTCAAGTGGGGAGGATTCCCAGAAAGGGAGCATTGAGTTTATAGCCAAATGAGAAGGAGCCAGGGAGAAGGTGATGGAGACGTGGCAGCGAGGGGCTGGCTCAGCGTTGAGAGCAACGTGGGCATCACTGTTCTCTCTTCTTATGCAAAGGCACTGACTTTGGAGCCAGACAGATGTGGGTTCAGATCCCAGGGCTGCCACTAATGAGGTGTAAGAGAGGGTGACAACATGCCCCGCAGAGTGGCTGTGAGGGCCGAGGAGCACCTAGACCAGTGGGTACTCAACCCTCGGTGCTTCTTTCCCTCCCTTCCTCCCCCAGTCTGTGGGCCGAGGCCCAGTCTAGGTTCAGAAGCCGGGAGGTTTCGTGCCAGTGACACTTTGCTGAGTGGGGTGCGGGGCCGGGAATTCCATGAGTCTGAGGGAGGGAGGAAGGGGCCCAGATGGGGAGACTCAAAGGGGCTCCTGAGAATCAGGGAGGGCTGAGGGTGCCAGTGGCAGAGGCCGAGGAGCTGCAGGCGTGGCAGGGAAATTGCCGTTGATTAGGGGCTTGGAGCTAGGCCTCACTGGCTGGGCATAGCCAAGAGAGTAGATATGGAGTCCTGACGGAAAAGGGCTCTGTCCTGCCTGGCCCAAGAGGAGCAGCTCCACGCTCAGCCTCTAGCCTGCCAGCCCCAGCCTCTAGCCAGCCTGCGTGGCCCCTGCCCAGTTGGTTTCTGCCTCCTTCATCCCCAACCCAGTGTCCTGGGGTCCACCCACCGAGTCCCCCCAGCGAGAAGCCTGGCAGTTAGCCTTGTCTGGGCCCTCTCATCAGCCGTCGAGTCTATGGACTCCACCTCTCTCTCTGCTTTTTCCCCCCAGGGCTGGGGGCCCTTCCTGGGGCACCAGGCAGCTCTCATCCGGTGGGATTCTCATCAGCAGACCACACAGGAGGGTGGGCCTTCCCGTGCTCTTTCCCTCTGGCTGCCACACTGGATTCAGCTCTGGGGAAGCTCTCAGTCCTACTTCCTGAGGTGGACTGAGTTCTGTAAATTGGCTTCTCCCGCTGCTGGGGAGAGGTAGGGAGGACAAAATTTTGTTCTCCTTGAATGCCTTTGAGCACATTCTTCAACTCAGTTTTACAAGCTGTGGAAGCGAGGGAAAGAAGGGGCTGATGTGGGCCACAGTGAGCAGCTGGGAGGTGACCCTCCCGGAGAGAGAACAGAAAGTCGCTGGGAACTGCACTTCCCCAGAGTCGCCCCCTGACGCTGCCGTCCGTGTCTGCTCAGCCCCTGCCAGCCAGCAGTGGGCGCTGTTGCTGTGCACTGGGCACCCCAAGCCCCAGGGCCCCTTGGCAGAAGGCAGTGGGGCTGCTCGGCCAGAGGTCACCACCGCTGTCCACAGCTCGACCGAGCCCGGCTGGGACATGCCTCCGGCTCATCGTCACTCTGCCTCCCCATTTCTCTGATCTGCTGAAAGATGTGTTCAAGGTTGTTGACCTCATGAATTGGAAAACCAGAAGCGGGGGGAAACCCTCTGGGCCCCAGGCAAGAGGCTCCAGAACACAGGGCATGCAGCTCCACATCCTGAGGCTCAGTCTTTGCCTAAGGATGGACACGGCTGCACCTGAGGGCCACCGACAGGACCCTGCTAAGGCTGCCAGTTGCCGCTACCCCTCCGACTCCAGCCCCTGAGACCTCCTCTAGACACTGTTACTCCTCTGCATTCGAGGCCATGCCTGCTGCCACCGGCCACTGCAGACCCTGTCGCTGCAGGTCCCGGTCAAATTTGCGGGCACTGCTGGGCCGCTGAACGTGGCCGCACCTCTAAGTCTTGGGCTGCAACCGAAGTGACTGCATTTCCTGTGCCTCTGAGCTCCTAGCAGCTGAGGCGACAGCCAGATGCGCCAGGGCTGCTGATCCCCATCCCGCAGGGACGTGGACACACTGCCAGGAGCAAACCGGAGCTGTGGCTGCTGCAGGTGGATATCCCTGTGCTTACAAAAAATGGACTTTTTCCAAGGCTGCCAGGGGCTGCTGGCGCCCTGACCAAGGCTGCTGATGGGCCCCCATCTTCTCAACGTGACGTATCGATGTCGATGTTGACCTTGATCTCCTGACTGAGGTCGTGTTTGGTACGTTTCTCCACTGAAAAGCTTTCTCTGCCTCCTCTTCCACAGGGCTGTCTTAGGAAGGAGGTCGTTATGCGCAGCCCACACTTAAGCAGTGGGGCGTCATGAGCCCCTCCTTGAGGTGGAATAGCTACGTAAATTATTTGGAATTCCGCACGGGAGACTTGTGTCTTCTCGATCATTTATTTATATTGTTTATTCTATCATATATTCTTATCAGTATGGACGCGTGGATGTTTATTTTATGCGCTGGGTCGGCGTGCAATGCTGCCGTATTTATTCTGTTGTTCAAACTTTTCCAGCCTTGGTCGCTGGGAGCTCTTTGAATCGGCTCTGCGTCTCTTTGACATTGTGACATACCACTGTCATTCTGTGTGTGTGGGGGGGTATATTTCCTACCTCCTTGGGGACTTTTAACCCCCCGATGTCAGATACCAGATGTGGTTGAGACTCACTGACCCCCCTCCTTCATGCACCCCTGCCACATCCTGCTGGGCCTCCGAACCCTGAGCCCTGGCTGCACCTCTGATCTTGGGGACCTCGGGGCTGCCAGGCACTGAACGTTAGACCCTGCCCTCTCCCGCTCCCCCAGCCACTGCCCTGCAGAAACAATGCGCTTTCCCCTGGTGGAGCCTGTCAGCCGGTTCTGGCCTAGGAGAGCTTTGTCACCTTAGTGGTGTGACTGCTATCTTCAGTGTGTGAATAAACTTATTGAAAGGACAAAACAAAACAAAACATCTGCCTCTCTGTTATCTTTGAAACCTACCTTATCTTCTCCATTCCTGGACTTGAGATAAATGTCCTTTTGCCTGAGACTATTTTCAATATACACCCTCCCATCTGGCCAGTGTAGCCTCAAGGTCTCTGGAATCAATCAGACTTGGGTTCCAACTCTAGCGGCCCTGGGCGGTCACTTGATTGCTCAAAACCTCAGTTTCCTTATCTGAAAAACAGGGACAATAATGGCCTTCAAATAGCTCCCATTGACTTATCACCTGCTCCATGTACTGCGTGATAACTTCTGAAAAGCACCTCAGATGATGCCTAACGCACAGAGTAGGTGCTCAATAAACAGAAGCTATTGTCACTGTAGGTAGCAGCAACAGTCGTTTGTCTCCGTCTCTCAGCCTCTCCCTCAAACCCGTCCTCTCCTCTAAAGCTCAGCCGTGACAATGTCGCTCTTCCACTCACAATCCTTCCAGAATCCAGAATCCAGAAACCATGTGGGATTCAAGATCCTACAGAATCCTGCCCTGCTCTGCGCCCTGGCCTTATCTTCCTTCTCAACCCAAATTCCACCAGACTGTTCACTTTTCCCTCAACAGCCCTTGCACTTCACATCTCCTTGCCTTTGCCTGTGCTGTTCCCTCTGCCTACAATGCTCTTCCATCCTTTCTCCATCTGGCGACTCCCAGGTCCAGGTGTCTGTTCTCAGTGACAGAAACCAACCAACCGGAGGGCCCAGGCTTGTGGCTCCTTCCTGCCTTATAGAACCTCCCCAGTGTTGTGATTATTTGCTGAAGGTCCCACACACCTGGGTGGGATCTGCATTTGAACCCTGGCTCTGCAGCTCATCACCTGTGTGGCCGCAAGCCGGTTCCCTAACCTCTTTGAGCCTCCTTTTCTCTGTTTATAAAATGATGATAATAATAGTAGTCATTTCATAGGAATGTCGTAAAGATTTAAGTAGATAATCCATGTGAAGCGCTTCATATAATGCCCAGCGGAAAATGCTTAATAAATGGTTCCTTTCTCTCTTATTAATATCAGGCGGCCAGGAGCTGCCTGCTCTGCCAGGCTCCATTTATTGATGGATTCAAGGCTAAAAATAGAGCTGCAGCCTTGGGGAGCAGTTCCTTCTAGAGCCGGGAATTGATGCCCTTGGTACTGTGGATGAGAAAGGAGCCTGCTTCTCCCTCCAGGGGCCTCTCAGAGAATCTCAGATCTTGGTGCCTCCAGCCATTCTCCCCTTGGTTCCCAGGGTAGGCATGCAGAGGCTGGACCAGCCCAGGCTCGAGAGCTTTCCTAGCAGAGGGCTCTGCAATCCAACAAGCTGGCTGCTAACTCCAACCCTGCCATTCACGGGCTGTGTGACCTTGGGCAAGCAACTTTCCCTCTCTGAGGGTCATTATTACTCTCTATCCTGGGAAACTGACAACGGTAATAACCAGCTTGTAATAACAAACAGCTTATGTGCACAGAGACCTTGAGGCCAATGACCAGCTTGGGGACTCTGGGTAATGACGTCCCTCTCTGAGCCTCAGTTTCCATATCTCTGAAATGGGCACAGTAGCTCTGTCCTTACAGGGCTGTTGTGGGGATCTAGAGAGGCCACAGACAGCAGTAACCCCTGGTGGGAACCTGAATTAACAGATGGCCCATCTCCCCGTCTGAGGGCGTGGGGAGCCGAGACAGAAATTGATTTGAGCTGTTTGTAGCTATTGATCGACCAGCCTTGGAAAATGCAAAGAAAAGCATCCAACAGAAAAACACCTCTCATCTTGGAGCTGCTAGAGGCTGGCCCTGCCGGTGGATAAGCCACTTCTATGCGATCGACTTCGCCTGACGTCAGTTCAGTGCGCTCGGGGAGCTGTTTTGTCTCCCGGACAAGACATTGATTTCATTAAAGCAGATCCTGAATTTTGGACAGGAACCCCCATTTTCCCCTCTGCGGCTAGTCTTAACTCTGATGTCAAAGGGCATAACCCTGGCTTCCAGGGCACCAAGCCAGCCTCCTTCACGTAGACATGCAGGGCCTGGATGGCCCACAATGGCAAGGCCACACGCCCCCGGATTTTTTCTCCCCATTTTCCCTTCCTGGGACAGGTCCAGTCAGGCTCCAGCCGCTGGCTTATTTCTGACCAGGAGATAGATACAGAATTACATGACAATAACATTAATAAAAACCTACAAGGCCATCACACTGCAGTCCTCAAGGGAAGAGGATAGTCCAGCAGTTCCTGCAAGAGGTCAGGAGCCTGGAGCCAGGGCACCAGGTGCGCACGTTCTCTTCTCAGCTCCCTGCTATCTGTGCACCTGACGAGGGGAGGTGAAATCTGTGCTCTTCCGTCCAGGTTGAATGTGAAAGGAGGAAGTCTGGACGATCATCTGAGTTTGCCAGCAAGCCCTATAGGACTGATCCCACCTGGCTGAGGTGTCGATCCAGCAGCATCTAAGATGAGGGTTTGGGGTCTGGATTTTCGCTCTCCTGGGTTTGGATCTCAGCTGGACTCTGGGAGATCCCAGGCCAGTCTCTTACCCGCTCAGTCCCTTAGTTTCCTCAATGTGTATATTTATCTATTTGTTTGCGTGTCTGTCAGTACTCTTGCTTGCAGATACCAGAGTCCACTCTGGCCAGTTGAAGTAGACAGGGAATTTATTTGCGATGCTAAACTCATGGATTGTGGAGAAACAGCCTCTAGATACAGCTTCCAGGAGCCTCTCCAAGAAGTGCGCTGCAGAATGGGACTAATGGGGGAGCTGCTGCTGCTGTCACTGACCCCAGAACCATACTGCCTTGGCCACTACCCAGGCCGGCAAAAGGGACGCCCCACGTGCAGCTGTTCCCCCATGTAGCTCATTTGCTGGTTGGTATCTCAGTTCCATGAGTGTGATTGGAAGAAAGTAGGTCACACACCTGCATGCTAGCTCCAAGGGAGGCTGGCTTCTGCCTTGGGAAGGAGGAACTCAAGATACTAGGAATAATCAAAATGTAGAAAGGAATTTTTAAAATTGTTGGGTTGCGATGAATAAGAGACATTCAGTACATCTTCTTTCCTGTCTATTTCCCCCATCTCGAAAGAAAGCTCCATGGGGTAGGTATCCTGAATGTCTTGTTCACATGACTCTATTTCCCCAACACCTAAGACAGAGCCTGTGATGAATAAACAGATAAATCAAATGTGGGTAATAAAAGAACCACCTGTAGTTTGACACTACTGGCCAACTTACAGTCTCTCAGGGGGCCGTAGCTCTATGCCTTTGGAAAAGCTGCTGCTTTATGGAACGCCCATTCCTCCCCAATGCCTTGCCTCATGGTGAAAGTGTCTTCATCTTTCAGTTCTCAGTTTTGACTCACCTCCTCCTGGAGGCGTTCCTTGATATACAAGTGCATCCCTACCATGGCCCTCATCACCACCACCACCCCCCTGCCCTGGGGAGCTGGTTTAGTATTAAGAAAGCAAGCTCTGCTGTAACTGGCTGATTTCAAATACTGGCTTCAGCTCTTACTAGCTGTTGGGGTTTGGGTAACTCATACAATTCTTCTGAGGACTATTCTCCTTGTCTATAAAATGCGAATAATATAGTATCTAAGTCACAGAATTGTTATGAGATTTAATTGAGTTAGTATGTGCAAGTTCTTAGAATGAAGGCGGGCACAGAGAGATAGCTCATTGACTGCTACTGCTGCTACTGTTTGCAATTCCACTGTTCTAGCACTTAGTGGGGCAACATTGTGACCGTTTTGATTTCTGTATCCCAAGCTCAACTGAGACCTTCTGGAAATCAAGACCTGGGGTGTCCTTTACTCCCGCTGCCCCATACCTCTGTGACATGTACCTGTCACAGAAATCGTGTGCTCACGCAGGGTTTGTTGGATAAACAGCTAACCCAGTCAAAGAAGTCATAAATGCAAAGACTGATGGATAAAACATTTAACGTTCATACATTAGAAAAAGAGCTAAAGTGAAAATGTCACCTGGGAATGGGGAAAATGGCAAATGGTTAGTGTCTACATTATGTAAAGATTTCCTACACATCAATAAAAAATGTCTCAGTTGCTAAGAGACATCTGGACAAAGGTCATAAGCAGGCAGTTCAAGTGAGGAAATAGAAGTAGTAAGTAAACATGGAAGAATATCCAACCTTCAATTGGAGAAATAAAAATGAGAAACAAAGGCAGGCAACAATAATACAGACTACAGAATTCAATACAGAATTATTTATAACACTAAAAAACGTCCAATCGCAGAAGAACAGTTACATAAATAATGATACATTGATTCAGTGGCCTGGTGTTCCCTCATTAAATAGTTAGGAAAATGTTGAAACAAATGCTTATGGTATAGTAAGTTTACAAGCAGACTGCAAAGTTAAATTTAAAGCATGATCATAAGTGTGCAAAAGGCTCATCTGGACTTGAGGAAAGCTTGGCAGAAAATATAAGAAAATGAAAACAATTGGTAAAAAAGAGAAATGGTACAGAGCGCCCACCACACGCCAGACGCTACGCCGAGGCCTTCCATGTACACGACCTCGCTAGATCCCCCGGTTCTCCCCAAACCTCCACGGGGTAGGAGCTGCCTTTAAAGGGAAGGCAATTAAGGCTTATAGAAGGGCAATCTCTGGCCCAGGTGGCGCAGCCAGTAACTGGCAGAGAGGGATGCCAACCCTGGTGTATTGGACTCCAAGTCCAGTCCTCTTTCCAACACATCAGCTGTGTCGGATGGATGGGGTCCAGTGACTTTTCTTTCTTCTTAAACATTGCCTTTAATGCTGTTTAAATATCATTTGTGCAATCAAAACACAATTAAAAGAACAACCAAGCTGCCTCCGGAAGGCAGTTTAGCCCCTGTCCCTCCACAGAGCTCCAAGGACCAGCGCCCCACCCTGCTATTGGCCAACACTCGTGGTTTTGCCCAAACAATACCAGGAAACAACCCTGCTGAATCTTCCGTCCCTCTTCATTGGATTAAAAATCCCTGGAGAGGCAGCTGGCATTTCCTCACTAAGACCCTCATCTCGCCCCAGGGTACCCCAGGAACGCTGGGTACCTCTCCAGTGGGGATCCGGGTACTACTGTCAGTATTTCAAACGTCCAGACAGAAATTGTGCTTTCACCCTGAACAAGACCTCAGGGGTGGATGCAGTACCCAGTGTCACTCCTTGGATGGAATTAGAGCAACGCCGAGGAAGGATTACAATGTGTCCTGACTCTGTGCACCAGAAGGAGAGGCGCAGAGTCCTGGAGCACTCGACGGGGCTGCAGAACCTCAGCTGGGGAGCCAAGGAGGTGGCCCTGGGGAGGTGACTTTTTCAGCTGCGATCCAGAGGATGAGTAGGAGTCAGCCAAGCAAAGAACAGAAGGAACAGGGAGAAGTGCGAGTAAAAGCCCTAAGACGGGGAAGATCTTGGGCTTTCAAGGAAAAGAAATGGAAGAGGTCACTGTGGCCAGAGTGGAGCACAATCAAAATGAGGCCAGAGAGGTTGACAGAACTTGTAGGCCGGATGAGCAGTTGGTCTTTAATTTAGGCACAATGGAAGCCACTGAAGAGGAGAGAAGTGGATGCATGGAAGACATAGCTGGAACGTCTTGTTTGCAAATGCTAAAGTGAGTACTTTCCCACTTCTCCACTCAGAAAGCAACAAGAAGGGGGAAAAAAACATAGAAAGCCCATCTTTGAGGAAACCAGGAGGAACCTGAAATGGAATCACAATTAAGTGGAAGGGCAGACAAAAGCTGGGAGGCTTGGAAAGGAGTTCAGGAGGAAGGAGAGAATTCGTATCTCAGAGGGAGATGGTAAGAGGCACCCAGCAAGGGAAATAGAATGCATGGGGTGGGTAGAGGCCAGTGTCGGGAGCTTCCCTGGACCTGTGTGGGTTTCGTGAAACACAGGAATTGAGGCTGAATTGAGAATCACACACGGACAAATGAGATTTGGGGGAGGAGAGGGACTCTGAACTGTGAAAGCCCTGTCTTCATTAGCGATGGAGAAGTAGCGGCTCAAAGATCTCATATCCACCCCCAAGTCATAAGAATAATTCCTGCCGTCCTGGAAATAGCTCTGGCCCCTCCCCAACATGAACCTCTTGCAAATAGCTGGTCCAGGGAAAATTTGCATCCTTCAAACATTAGTAATCGACAACGGACCATCTCACGATCTGTACACAAATACAAGAAACCGACAGAGGACAAGAACAAGCAAAGAAATGAAAAAGAAGAACCAAGTCAACAAACTCAAAGACCGCTGACCAGAATAAAAACACAACAAAACAAAAATCCTCAATGAAGCATTTATTTCTATAAAACAAGAGTACAGAGAAGAGATATAAGAGCTCATGGAAGTAATAGCAAGATGACAAAAGGAAATAAAATGAGCTGTCAGGGTTCAGAAAAGTTACAATGTTGCAGAAATGAAAGTCAAAGAGAAAGTAGCATAAAGAAAACAGACTCTGCTGAAGCACAATAAGGACAGAGAGGATAGAAATGAGGAAAGTGAGAGAAATGAAACAAAAAGATTGGTTTTTAAGTTTAAATGATGAGAGAAAATTACAAGAGAGACCATATCCACATAACAGAAGAAGTAAACCAAAATGATGGCATCAAACACATACTGTCAGATATAATTCAAGAGAACATCTTAGGAAAAAAGGAGAGGTTGAAAAGTTCATGAGACCCAGGGAAATTGACTCAGAATGATCAATACCAGATATATTCTAAAAAAGTTATTAGATCTCAAAGTTAAGAAAGAGTCCTTTGGACAAAAGGGAAAATACCAGGTTGGCCTCTGACTTCTCTGTGGCAGCAGCCAGCATTAGAATTCAACAGAACACCACCTACAAAGCCAGCAAGGAAAGGAAGTCCCAGAATTTTATTTTCAGCCAGACTGTTGATCAAGTATAAAGGCAGAAGACAACATTTTTGAACATGTGTGGGAGTTTGAAGGCTGAAGCAACTGCACAGTGTCGATTTGTTGGGAGAATAGGACTTTTTTCGTTTTGGTGACTTAGAGCCCTAGTCAGGGGTTCCTTTTACGTGTCTATTCAACAGACCCTTAGAGAGTCTAGTATGTGTTAGGCCCTGTGCCCCAGTCTATAAACGAGTCTTATACCAAGTGCTCCAGAGAGTGGGACGAAAGCTTCCTTGAAGGGGTGACTTGGCCTTTGAAAGCTGAATGGAAGTGCATGAGAGGAAGGGTATTGAGGCAAAGAGCAGAGCGTATGCAAAGTCAGGCAGGCGTGAAGGCGTGGAACAAATATTCTGAGATAGAATTCAAGATATCATCAAGGGTGTGCTCTGGAACGTCCAGACATTTGGAACGGGATGAGCGGGTGAACCCTGAAGACTCAAGATTGGGAAAGGGCGAGAAGCCTTGAGTGTTAGGCTTTTAAAAGGCTTAAACTTTATCCCACAGGCAATGTGGAGTCCTGCAATGGTTGAAGCATGAAAATTACTGTTTAGCTGCAAGAAGAAAAGGATCAGAGGTTCTGTGAGGACTCAGATTTCACCATTCCCGCTGTTGCTTAAGTTAGCATTCATAGGTGATGGTGCACATTCAAACTATTCCTTTTAAAGTCAGGAACAAGGCGAGGCTGCCCACTATTACTGCTTTTGTTCAACGTTGCACTGGAAATTCCAGCCAGCACAGAAAGAAAAAAAAATCAAAAGCTTAAGGATTACTAGGACCATCTAAATATAGTTCATTGTTGAATTGAGTGTGCTTGTCTATTTCCTTCCTTCTGAATCTTTATGTTTTTCCTGGAGTTTTTCATTATCTTTTCTTTGTTTTTGCACTATTTGTCTTTATTATTGAGGGCAGGATTTTCCCAATAAATTGGTAAGGTCGGGTTTTTTTTTTTGGGGGGGGGGTGAGGAAGATTTGCCCTGAGCTAGCAACCACTGCCAATCTTCCTCTTTTTGTATGCAAGCCACCACCACAGCATGGCCACTGAAAGACAAGTAGTGTAGGTCCACACCCAGGAACCAAACTGGGGCCGCCAAACTGGAGCACATCCAACTTAACTACTAGGTCACCAGGGCTGGCCCAAGGTCAGTATTCTTATACCCATTTTACAGATGGAGAAGGAGGCTGTGACAGGTTGACAAAGTCCACAGCTGACACACAGTGGAGCTGAGATTCTTATCTATCTTGGTGGGATGACTCTATCAACCCCTACGCTGACTCTACTGAGAGATGGTGGTGTAGTTGAGGGTATGACTCAGTTATTTGAACTTTACAAAGTTCACAAAGAGGAGGACAGTTACAGGAAATCTCAAAGGGCACCTGATTAGTGAAGATTCTATGAAATGATACATGGAAGAGCCAGCTACTTTGCCCAATATTCAGTTCCCCAAAGGAGTCAAGCAACCTCTCTCTGGCCTCAGGACTTTTGCACATTCCTTCCCCTTGCCTCAAATGCTCTTCTGTGCTCTTCACGTGTCTGGCTCCTGCTCACTCTTCAGGTCACCACATCTTTCCCCTCCTCAGACAGCTCCCCCATTACTCTTTATCTCCACTTCCCTGGATTGCTCAAGATTTTCTTACCAGGACAGGCTCCCTCCTCCACAAGGAGGATGCTTTTTTTTTTGAGGAAGATTAGCCCAGAGCTAACTGCCGCCAATCCTACTCTTTTTGCTGAGGAAGACCGGCCCTGAGCTAACATCAGTGCCCATCTTCCTCTGCTTTATATGTGGACACCTGCCACAGCATGGTGTGCCAAGTCCACACCTGGGATCAGAACCGGCGAACCCTGGGCCACCGAAGCAGAACGTGCGAACTTAACCTCTGTGCCATGGGGCCGGCCCCAGGGAGAATGCTTTTTGGAGGCTCCCTAGGCCTCATGCAAATAAACCCTGGGGTCATCTCACCAGGTCATCAGATTGGTCCTTCCCTGTAGGGGTCCCAGCCTGGGTGCTAGTGGACACCATCCCCAGCCCCTGCAGAAATACAGGAAATAACGCACTTGGAAAGTTCCATGTTATTCTGCACCCGGAAGCAGAAGGCTTCTTTTTGAGCACAGGTGAGGACCCCTCAGGGGCTCTCTCATCTCCTTTTCTCTAAACACCTGCATCTAACCTATTTATTGAATAAACATCTTGAGCACCTCCATATCCCAGGCCTGTGCTAAGCGCAGGCTATGCACACCAGGGCAGGTCACTCGCTGCACAAGGACACCCAGTTGAGGGACAACTCGAGGCCAAGACCCAGCCCACAGACCAATCACCAAACCTGTGGGCTCACAAAGCTGTGTATGCTTAAAAGGATGCCCTTTTCTAATTCCCTCAAAAGCACAATAGGGGCTGGCAGCAGCCCCGCACGTTAATGAATTAAACTCATGTGGTCCCTCCCCACGTGGAGTTACAGTCCAGTGGGAGACAGGCAAAGAATTAAACGACTGAATATATATAATTAGAATTCACTCCTATTTTGCTGGTGAGTGAGGACACTGGGTTTCTGAGAAAGTAAGTAACTGGCCCAAGGCCACACAGCTAGTGACAGAGTCAGGGTTCAAACACAGGTCTCCTGGCTCCAAAGCCACAATCTAGAGAACGAAACAGGCATATTAGCTACATTAGTATTAATGTTAAGTATTAGTCCTGACCTCCAGCATCACAGTTTCTCCCTCCTCATGACCCCTCTGATGACAAACTCAGGTTTGTCTGATCCTGAAGGTGCCTCCTCTTGACCTTGCCAGCCCCTTCAGCTCAGCCCCCTTGGGTCCACTGCTGCCTACTGCAGAGGCTTTTGGTGAAATGACTCATGCGATTTTTACTTCCTGTCTCATGTGTCTTTTGGTCCCAGTCATTCATTCCAGGGGCTCAGCTGGGACAGACCTGAAGAGCAGCACCTGTGCTAGACTCATGATTCCACACACAGGAGCAAGTAAAGCCATCATATATCTAAGAATAAGCTGATATGAATAAAATTATAAAACTTTACTGAAGGGCATAAAAGGAGATCTGAATAAATGGAGAGACACACCACGTTCCTGGATGGAAAGACTCAGCATTATAAAGATGTCAGTTCTCCCTGAAGTAATCTATAAATTTAATGTAATTTCAATCAAAATATCAAAGGTATGTTTTATGGAATTTGACAAGCTGATTCACAAGTTAAACTAGAAGAAAAAATACATAGAAAATACACAAGAATAAAATATCCAAGGAAAACATTTTTTAGAATTTTTTTTATTGTGGTAAAATATACAAAACATAAAATTTACCATTTTAATCATTTTTAAGTGTACAGTTCAGTGGCATTAAGTACATTCATATTGTCGTGCAACCATCACCACCATCCATCTCCAGAACACTTTCACCATCCTAAACTAAAATTCTGTACACATTGAACAATAACTCTCCAATCCCTTTTCCCACAAGAAAAAAAAAATTTAGTGACTACAGCTAAGGGGGAACTATCAAGCTGGAAATAAAAATACTTATAAAACAAGATAGATATATATTTATCTACATAACTATAAGTGTAGCATTCAAATCCACAAGGAAAATATAGACTATTTAATCAATGGCACGAGAAAAAATGGCTCTCCAATTTGAAAAATATAAAATTTGAACTCCATCTCACACCAGACACATATACAAGGTAACTTTGATTTAAAAAAACTAAATGTAAAAAACAAAACCCTATAAAAGCATTAGAAGAAAAGTAGGCAAGGTGGATAGATTTGACAACAAAAAAAAACATTTAACTTCTGCATGAGCTGAGTTAAAAGACAAATGACAGACTGGGACAGCAAACCTCCCACAGACAGACAGGAAAACAACAAGAATATATATCGAAATAACAATTTTGCTTTTATTTTTCCACTTCCTCATGTCAATCAGAGGTTCCATGTTACCTCCGGGAGAATTAATGCTTTTATAGCAAGAATACAAAGAGAGAGAAACAGCCAACGTTCAGATGTGATTGTTTTTTAACTTCCCCGATAGTCTGCTGAAGCCCACACCAGCAGCCACGCTTTTGAAAGGCAGAGCCTTTGATCTGCAAGAGGCTGCTTTTGCTGAGAGAAGAAAACACTCTTGAAAATCAAAAGGGAAGGCCCTGAAGGAAGCTGGAGATAGAGTTTTTGCCTTAACTGTAGATTGAAAAGAGAACAGAGAAGACCCAGACCACGTGCCATGCCGCCTGGGGAAGTAAATGGGGTCACTGGGCTGGGAGAGAGAAAGGGAGCGGGATAAGGCACGACCTTGAAAGAGGCGAGGGGGCTCTGGGATGAGGGAACTGGACCTGCAGGACCAAGAGGAGGAAAACGGAGTCGGTGCCCGGAGACTGCCGAGCCCCCTCCACCACCACTACCAGGGAGCTTCCCGGGGACCAGGCCATCCAGATCCAATATGGCCGCTTAAGTGGGCACCACAGGCCACCTTGGCTGAAGAGCGGCATTAGCCATTCAGCTCTTCACTGTCCAGCCAGGGGTTTCATTGACAGCTGGCTGGAGTGCTCAGCAGATGCGTTGCCCACCCATGTCCCGAGACTTTGCTAAGGAGCTCCATCCACACCTATCTTTGTTCATGCATCCTCTTTTCAAGTGGCTCGGGCCATTCATCAGCCTCCCAAGCCAGGGGGTGGGATCTTTAACACCTACAGAGGAAATGAAGACCCTGTGCAATCTGAAGGTGGTTGAAACTGGATAGTGGTTAAATCTACCCTATCTAAATACATCCTCCAGATATAAAGAACTCCTATAAATCAACAAAAAATAGACCAATAACCAAATAGAAAAATGGGCAAAGATATGAAAAATAAAATTCACAGGAGAAATGCAAACATCTAATAAGTATACGAAAAGATGTTCAGTGTCAGTTCTAATTAGGAAAATGCAAATTAAAACAGTAAGATACACGTTGCTTACCAAATTAGCAAAAATTAGAAACACAGATCAGGGGAGAAAACACTGTCACATGCCATTGGTGGAAGTAGTCATTGGTGAAGGCTCAGTAAAGAGAAATTTCACAATTCCAGAGAAATTTGAAGTGTGTGCACCTTTAAACCCAACAATTCCACTTCAGTCAAAATGTCCCACCAGGGGATGGTTGAGCAAATCATGAGTAAGGAGTTCTGTCTAACACGTGTGTGGTAGAGTTGTTTTGCAACCTTGTTGTAATAGTGAAAACTTGGGTAACAGATTGGGAGTGTAGTTGCCAGGCATTGACACTACTGAGGTAGATCCATTGACTGAACAGGTGATCCTTCAGTAAACTCTTAAAAATGGTGAGAAGTTATCCACACCAATTTTTGGAACAAGACATTCCAGGCAGCGCGAACAGCCAGTGTGAAGGCCCTGAGGCTGGAGCATGCCTAGCATGCTCTGCAAAGCAAAGAGGCCAATGTGGTTGCAGCAGAGTGACAGAGGGAGAGGAGAGGGGTCCGCAAGGTGGGGTCCACAACGACCCCACCACAGGGTCTCCGGTGGGAGGTGGGGTGGGTAGGCAGATGGTGCGGGGCCTCAGAGGCCATCATAAAGGCACTTTGATTTTTGTCCTGAGATTGAAAACCCCTGGAGGGATTTATTATTAAGCTAAAAAACAGAATATAAAATCAACGTATAGGATGATATGTTTAAAAACCCCTTTTTAAAAGACTGAAAGGAAATAACCCAAATTGACCACAGCTGCTGAGTTAGAATGACGGGATTAATTTTTTCCTCTATCCAACTTTTCATGTCTCTTTAGAGTATGTTTGTAATTAAAATCTTTTTATAAGAATATTTTTTAACTGTCTCCTGACGGGAAGGCAGAGAACGTCTCTGAAGGAGGAGGAAGGACACGAAGAGCACTGGGAAGTGAGAGGTGCCGGCCAGAGGCCAAGAGGGAAGCAGAAACGGGGTCCATAGGAGGGGAACTGGTGCTGAGGTGGGAGGAGAGAGGGACGGGAAGGAGAAGGAGAGACGGAAGCACATGGAGAGATAGGGGAAAGTGAGGTCGAGAGAGCCAGAGAGATGAGAGACGGGGACCAGGACAGCAACAGGGGCCTAACGAGGTCCACGGCAGAGACCAGGCACCTGCGTAGGCCTTGAAGGGGTCCACCTCCGTTATACCCCCAACAGGCCTCAACACCCCAGTCAACCCCACAGTCCCAGGTGCCTGACCCAAGCAGCCTATCCCCCAGCCCCATTCCAGCATCTCAGGGTCTGGAAGCTCAGGGACCCTCCGAGGCTGGCTGGATGATCTTAAGCAAGGAAGTGACATGACTGAACTCGAGTGTTCACAGAGCTCAAGTCTAAGAGGAGGAAATGGGCCGGGCCCAACACAAACACTCTGAGATGCACCTGGTACTTCTGAGAGCAAGGCAGGGGCTACAAAGCACTTTCACACCACACATACCCTCACACCCACACATCACACACCATGGCGGGGCCCCGAACATCTGTTACAGCTTGCACAGAGACATTCTGGACCCTTCTGAGGGCCAGGGGTGTCTGCTGGAAGTTCCCAGCAGGGCGATAACAACACCTGGCAGCAGGAACTTGTTGTTGAGCCCTAGTGAGAATCTTACAGACACTGGTGGTGCCCTCCCCACATCCCGTTGGCCCACTGATGGGTGGCAGCTGGGGGCCCAGTTTTGAACCCCACTTCAAATGTTCCCTCTGGCTTCCTCTGGTCCTTCCGCCTCAGGGCTTTCTCTTTAGCTGGGGAAGGCCACTCTGCCCTCAAGCAAGAGGGTGCAATTTGGAAATGCAGGAAGCTGATGCCCTGGGGCAACCCTCAATAATGGGGGACTGGAGTCCTGGATAAATGCCTCAGCTTTCTGGCCTGAAGTGGAATAATTCTGAGGCCCATTCCTCATGATTCTTCAGAGGGCCCCCAGTGGGATTGAGCACAGTAGCCCACAGTGGTAACCAGCTCAGAGAACTTCACCCTATGTTAAAGAAATCATTTGTCCTGTAGGATGTCCTGCATTGTGTATTTGTCTACTTGCTTCTTTGTGGTATCATTTACCTTGTTCCTCCATGCCTGTATTCCTGTGAATAGAATTCAACCCTAAGTCCAGCCCTTCTAGCCAGGCACCACAACAGGTGGTGTTGGTGCTCCATCAAAACCTCTTGGCCAATCTTGGAGCCCACTTGCAGGTGTGTTGTACCAATGCCCTTTGAGCCTCATAACCTGAGGTCATTCTCTGGTCCTGAGAGGAGCAGGGGGAGTTAGTACCCCAGAAGCGACCTTTGACCAGCACAGGGCGGGAGCTGGTGGTTCAGCACTCCAGCTTCCTTGCCTCTCAGAGGAGGTTTCTGACGTGTTCTGCACAGTCTTTCAGAGGGTTCCCAGAAGAACTAGGTCCCAGTCCTCTGAGTGTCCCACTCATTAATTTACTCTTCACTGGCTTTCTTCCTTCCCTGCCTCACTTCCTGGCTGCCTTAAAGGTACTTCCTGGGATCATCTTCCAAATAAACTACTTGCAC
The DNA here is from genome assembly GCF_021613505.1 of Equus quagga. Lineage (NCBI taxonomy): Eukaryota > Metazoa > Chordata > Mammalia > Perissodactyla > Equidae > Equus > Equus quagga. The sequence continues at coordinate 24,868,966 of NC_060271.1, read as the reverse complement.
TCGAATCCTTCTCCTAGGGTCTGCTTTTTGGGGGAATCCAAACTAAGGCAGATACTTCATAGATGGGGCTGTGCACGTCAGGTAACATCACATCAGGAGACACACATAGTGGTGCTAAGATTGACCAGTGGGCTCAGGCGGTGACAGCCTGATCCCTCCATTATAAAAGACCCCATCAACCTTTCATATAATAATTTCATCCATTGGCGATTGTTGCCTGAACCCATTAGTTTACTAGAGGTTGTAAAAAAGATGATTTTCTAATCCTATCAATCTTTCCACATTCATTAGTTGGGATTGTTTTTATAAGGAACTTTCCCTCATAAACTGGGGCTCTTAGGTCGAGATGAAATAGTAGAGGAATGCCAGGATAAAGGCCTCATTCTTTTTTTCCGTTGCTAATTCTCAGGAGGGGGAACTGTGTGCTAGTTACCTCCAATGGTATTCAATGATATTTGTTCGATTTGAGGCTTTCTCTTTCTCTTTGAGTATCAATATGAACAAATGAGTTGTTTTTTTTTTTTGAGGAAGATTAGCCCTGAGCTAACATCTGCTGCCAATCCTCCTCTTTTTGCTGAGGAAGACTGGCCCTGAGCTAACATCTGTGCCCATCTTCCTCTACTTTATATGTGGGACGCCTACCACAGCACGGTATGTCAAGCGGTGCCATGTCCGCACCCAGGATCCGAACCAGTGAACTCCGGGCCATGGAAGCAGAACGTGTGCACTTAACCGCTGTGCCACCGGGCCAGCCCCAACAAATGAGTATTTATATATCCCGTATGTTTCAATCGTTATCAGTCATTATTCTTTCTGATGTTCAAATCGCCCCATCTTTAACCTGTGGGCATCCCTTCTTGTTGGTTCATGTATGTCCTCTGGAGGTGAGCTCCTTACTCTTTGATGATGTCCTTGCTTTCTGGCCCAAGATGTCTCAGGCTCATGTTGTCTATTTCCTAGTTCAGACCTGGAATTAGCCAATCTTCCAAGGAGCCCTGGTTCTTGGTAGTTGGAGAACACGTCTGGGCACTAGGTGTGCTCACTGATGGTGAGTTATCATTGCTTTTAAATTTTTCAATGGAGAGAGCCAGAAAATACAATTTTGAACAGAAAAACAAAAAGACTATGAATTTCTGCTAATATTTCCAATTCAAATGTAACATTGCAGGGTTTTTACTTCTTTGGTCCTATCCTCCTATCTCTTTTCTCATACACTAAAGATCTTGGATTCTAGCGTTAACATAATTACCTATTTGCATTATCTCAGATTTACATAAAATAATTTCAAAACTAATACCAATATTTTTACTAACAATAAGACTTCCAAATGAAGTTTTAAGATTTCTTTGCAGCTTTTTTTTGTCGTTAGGAAATATTTCTTTAAAGCTGTAGTTGATATGCTGTGTTATAGTCACTTGAAATAATTATTCTCACTGAGTGGTTCTATTACCAACTTGATATACATTTGAGGTCTTTCATTTCAGATTGTTTTCAAATTTTAGAGATTGCTTTTTTCTCCTTTCCTTTTGATTTAGTATTATTTTTGAGTAAGTAAAATATTTATCTGGTTCCAAAGTCAAATACATAACAATATGTATTTAGAAAAATCCACTTCCATCACTGTCCCTCCACCCTGTTCTTTCCCCAGTAGGTAATCATTTTTATTAGTTTTTTTTTTTTTTTGGCTTATTCTTCCAGTGTTTCTTTTTGCAAATTTAAACAATTTGCATACATATTTATACCCCTTCCCACCCTATTGTTACACAAAAGACAGCGTAGCATGCTACATAGTGGTTCTACACTTTGTGTCTTTCACTTAACAGTATATCCTGGAGATCACACCACTGCAATGCCCTGTCCACGTTTCTTTTCACAGCTGGACGATATTCCACTTTGTGAATGTGCCATGGCTCACTCTGCCAGTCTCCTAGTGATGGACATCTGGATTGTTTCCAATCTTTTGTTGTCTCAAACAATGCCACTATGAATAACCTTGTGCATAAATTATTTTAGCATTTTTTTCCAATGTATCTTTAGGTTAGAATCCTGGAAGTAGGATTGCTGCACCAAAGGGCAAATGCATAAGTCGTCATGTATGTTTTATAGGGATTGCCAAGTTCGCCTCCCAAAGAATTGTACTATTTTGCATTCTCCCTAATAACCATTTTTCACTCATTCATTCAACAAATACATATTGAAAAAGTGAAAAAGATAAACATGGTCCCTGCATTCAGGAGCTTACAGTCTGGTACGGAAGTAAGAATGAGCGGATAATCACACATATAATCGTTCATGATGTGTATTAAGAGGCAGAAGTCTCAATTCTATTTTTTTGCCTTTATTTTTATTTATTTATTTTTTATGGACGTCACATTAGTTTATAACATTATATAAATTGCAGAAGTATCAATTCTATAAGAGTTTACAATTAGAAGCGCTAACCTGGGGCCGGCCCGGCGGCGCAGCGGTTAGGTTCGTACATTCCGTTTCTTGGCCCGGGGTTCGCCGGTTCGGATCCCGGGTGCGGACATGGCACCGCTTTACAAGCCATGCTGTGGTAGGCGTCCCACATATAAAGTAGAGGAAGATGGGCACAATGTTAGCTCAGGGCTAGTCTTCCTCAGCAAAAAGAGGAGGACTGGCAGTAGTTAGTTCAGGGCTAATCTTCCTCAAAAAAAAAAAGAAGCCCTAAGCTGATTTGTGGGATCAGAAAGACTTCCTGAGGAATAAAGTCTAAGTGGAATCTGAAGAACAAGTGAGAATTAGGCAGAAAAAGCGGGTGGAGGAAAATACCTGGGTAAAGAGGAAATAAAAACAGAAATTACAATAATCAAATTGAGGAAAAGAGACGTCCTTTATATTAAAACCTATGGGGTACGGTGATCTTCCTTCAGAAGATTTTCAATTATTTTCAAACTATTCAAATTATTTTATAGTTAAAAAATGCTGAAAGCAAATAGGCACCTAAGACCTAGAAAAAGTAGAAAATAAACAAAAGTAGAAGAAAATTAACAAAAATAAAGCAAGAAATTAATAAAGAAAGCAAAAGCAGTTAAAAGGACAAATTAGAACTGGTTCTTTGAAAATATTTTTTTAAAGGTACAAAACCACTAGCAAGTTTAATTAAGTAAAAAAGATATATATACATATTGAGAAATGAGATATAACTATATATACAAGTGGCTACAGGAATTTAAAATATAAGATTATGGCAACAAATGTGTAAGTCCACAGGAGAATGACAATCAAAACATAAATTATCAAAATTCTCTCAAGAAGAAGTAGAAAAGCTGAACAGATCAATAATCAAAGAAAAGATTTAAAAGACTGTTAAAGAACTACCATTAAAACACAGCATAGGTCTCTCTCCCTCCTTCTCTCATTTTCTCCCTCTCTCTCCCCCTCTCTACCTTTATTTTATGCTGGCTCCATGCCCTCATGTTACACAGTCTCTATGTGACCAAAAAGAGATCCACTGGCAACCTCAGAGGCGACCTCACTGACAGCCTACTCCTCTCTGCCTTGTGAAATATAAGAAAGAATGCCACCTGTCCTGTTAATAGTAATAATAATACTTACAACAATAATAAAAACTCCTGGCTGATTGCCTAGCTTGGGTTGCCGGTCAGTCAATCCCAGGATTGGCCCGGGCTGGGTCATGCTCCTCCACTCCATGGTTGTGGGGTTGGGGCACCATGATCGATAGATCCACCCAGATCACGTGGAGGTGGGAGGAGTTACTCAAGGGCCCATGAACTGGGGGAGGAGCACAGTCTACGGTAGGCACTCCGGCACCTTCAGACAATGAAATCAGGAAAGGATCAAGTAGTGTGTACAAATTGAAGAATGGTATGATGAATTGTGACTGCGAGTTAGACAAAGCCATGTGATATAGTTAAATGTAGCTAGATATCATCCACTCAACATTTAACAAACGTTAGTGGAGCATGTCCTTTGCTCCAGACACTGTTCTAGGCACTGGGGAATCAATAAGGAACAAAAAAGACAGAGTATTCAAGACTACGTGTCCTCATGGAGCTTGTCTGTAGAATTGTGAGACCATAAGAACATGGTGGAATGAAAGACCCCATCCAGTTCCAAGGTCTTTCCTGTAAAATGGAAAACCATGTTTACATATGTTAAGAGATAAAGAAATGCAAAATCCAGCCCCAACCTGAGTGGGAGTACAGCCTCCTTTGAGTAACTTGCAGCCAGGGAGTAGCCTACAAGGAGGTTCCCACTTTCTAAGTTTCAAAAAAGTAGTTTAGAGAAGTGATTAAGCACGTGGATTCTCAGTTCTATTCCCAGCTGCACCACTTATTGGCTGGGTGACCTGGGACAAGTTCCTTATCTTCTCTGTGCCTCAGCTTCCTCATCTGTAACATGGAAATAAAAATTGTACTTCTCTAATGGGATTGTTCATGTAAAAAGTATTTGACTGAGTGCTTACAAATGTCAGGCATTATTCTAGGCATTTAGGAGCCATCAGGGAACAAAGATTTTGGCCTCTAGCAGGGGAGACAAACAGTAAGCACAATACACAGGTAAGTTACCTGTCTTTTTGGAGACGATAAGTGCTGTGGGAAGGAAAAGCAGAGCAGAGTAAGATGGAGAGAGGGCCGGGAGGGCTGTTGCTGTATTAATAGGGTGGTCAGAGTTGGCCTCATTGAAATGGTGAGATTTGAGTGAGGACGTGAAGGAGGTGGAGTGAGTAAAAGCAGGTATCTGGGGAAAGCTTTCCAGGCCAAGGGAACAGCTGGTATAAGGGCCGCACAGCAGGAGCTTGCTTGTGATGCTGGAGAAACAATAAGGAGGCCAATGTGGCTGGAGCTGAGTAGGGGAAAACGAGGAGGAAAAGGAATCCGACAGAGGAGGGTCCTGGAGGCCACTGCAAGGACTTTGGCTTTTGCTCTGAGTGAAATGGGGAGCCACTGAACGTTTTGAGCAGAGGAGTGACATGATCTGAATTACATTTTCAAAGGATCCCTCTGGCTACGATGTTAAGAATAGAATGCCTGTGGACAGAGTAGAAGCAGGGAGACTAGTTAGGAAGCTGTTGTGGTAATCCAAGAGAGATGGTGGTTCAGACAAGGGTGAGAGCAGTGGAGGCGGTAAGCAGTGGTTGAATTCTGGATATATTTTGATGGCAAAACCAAGGTAATTTCCCAATTGGAATATGGGTTGTGAGAGAAAGAGTGGAATCCACAGATTTTGGTCTGAGCAACTAGAAGGACGCTCATCAACTGAGATGGGAGAAGCTTCGGCTGGAGCAGGTTTTGGGGTGGGGGAAAGATCAGGAATCCAGTTTTGAACAGGTTTAGTTTGAGATGTCTATTAGGTATCCAAGGAGAAGTGTTGAATAGGTGGTTGGAGACTTGAGTATGGAGTTGAAAAGAGAGATCTGGGCCGATGATAAAAATTTGAGAGTCATTAAATACATGTATTAAAAACCATGGGACTGGATGAGAGCACTTAGGCAAGAGAAGAGCAGCAAGGACCAAGACCGAGGCATCCAACATCAGGAGAGAAGAGAGAAGAGGAAGAAGGACAAAGCAGACAGAGTTGGGATGACCAGTGAGTTAGGAGGAAAACCTAGGGAGACGGATGAAGAGAGTGAAGAGCAGGGTCAAACGCCAATGACGGGTCAGATAGGTGAAGGAAGGCGATTTAGGTGGAGAGCGGAAGAGAAGGGCTCCTTGGAGTGGGTTTAGAAGGGAATGGAGGGAGAGGAATGGAGAACAACGACAACGATGCTTTTGAGTTTTGCTGCAAAGGTGAATTTTTAAAAGCGGGCTGATAACTGGTAAGGAAAATCTGGTAAGAAATGTCTATTTTGTTTTATCAGCTAGGAGAAATCACAACATCTCTATTTGTTTGCTGATGGGAATAATCCAGTGCATCATCGTGAGACAGGTCACTGGCTGAGACTGAGGCGGGAAGAAGGTGTTTGGCGGTTGAGAAGAGAGCAGAATGGATGAAATAGCCGCTTAAAAGCAGGTGAGAGTGAAGGGTCTGTTGGTATATAGTGTGATAGCCAGGCAGCCTTCAGGGCCCACTTGAAGACATCTGTGGTCAAGAATGGCGAGAATTAAACCAGCTAATATACAATATATGAGAAGCACTTGGAGCAGAAGCTGGCACACAGAAAATACGACATAAGCGTTAGCTGATTATTATTTAAAATAGTGTAGAAAAAGAGACTCAAACCATAGCACGAATAACGTTATGATAAGAAGAAATCTACTCATGTTTGGTATTTTATGTATTTGTAATGTTTAAGAGTATTTGGTCCATTAGAATGACAACCATGTCACTCCAATGTAAACGTGTAATCGAGTAATTCACTAAGACTTACGATTACAAGTTGAAATCTTACTCAAGTAATGCACAGTATCAGACCATCTAAGTGAGTTTTAGGCTCACCGCATTTATTAGCTAAATTTTCTAGACTGCTAAGAATTATTTTGTACTTAGGAAGGTTTCGTTTGTGAACTGAGGAAATTTAAACATTTAAAAAGAAATTGAATGTATTTAAATTTATCAGCGCAGTTTCACAACGGTGAAGGTGTTCAATTAACTGAGTTCGTAAATGGGACCAAACATGATTCAGAGTCTCCTTTAAAATTATTCTTAAAATGTATTAGGCTTATAAATAGAATAGTAAGTTTTGTAAGCTGAACATAAAAGCCTGAGGAAGAACTAAGGTTGTTGAATTTGTAATTTTAATAAACTGACTCCATTTTTAAAACCAAAAACAAACCTTCAAATCGTCTTCTCTGTAGACAAAAGTCATCCTCAAGGGCACCAAAGAACCGCATCGACAAGCCCAGGGACAGCCGCTTCCTGCGGCAGAAGCAATCAGAGCCCAGACAAGCTACCAGGGGAGGGTCGTGCCGAGGGGCTGGGGGCCGTGAGCGGGCACAGCGTGGAGAAGGAAGGGAACGGGGCTGGGAGGACAGGAAGGAGAGAGAAGATGATCACCCGGCTGGAGGGGGAGCTGCGAGTGAATGGCTGAGTGTTCAAGGCAACTGGGAGGTGTAAGCGAGACAAATTGAGAGGCAAGGAGGCAATTTTAGGTATGAATAGTCTTCATTGAATCCCCTTTTACGTTATTTAAGACACGCCAGTAAAAGTGTGAATTGTTTTTACTTTGGTTGCTGAACATACAGCAACCAAATACAATCCCAAGCCCCAGATGGACCATGTAGGGCCCTGGTTTAGGAGAATCTGGGGTCTCCAGGCAGAAAGCTGACTGTTGAGATGGTCCCTGCAATTCGTTTTTTTGTTGTTGTTTTTTTTTTTTTGAAGATTAGCCCTGAGCTAACTGCTGCCAATCCTCCTTTTTTTGCTGAGGAAGACTGGCTCTGAGCTAACATCCGTGCGCATCTTCCTCTACTTTGTATGTGGGACACCTACCACAGCATGGTGTGCCAAGCAGTGCCATGTCCGCACCAGGGATCTGGGCTGGCGAACCCTGGGCTGCCAAAGCAGAATGTGGGAATTAACCGCTGCTCCACCGGGCCGGCCCCTGCAATTCTGTCCTGGCAAGGGGTGCTGAATCTGGAAGGCACATGCGATGCGGGTTCTAGAGTCGGGGTGCTGCCATGGGCAGAGAGAGTTTCTATGGCTTTTCCTCAGCTCAGAAGGAGCCATCCTCAGGACTGTCCTTCGTTAGCCTGATTCCTGGTTCATCCAATAGCCTCCTGGGTTTGGTTTTGTTCCCCTTCTGTTTTCAATTCCTGTCTATTTCGTATCTACTACGTGCCAGGTATTGTTCTCAGTTCTGTACACAATCATCTTGTTAAAGTCTCATAAGAACTCCAGGTCACCTGGCTGGTTAGCTTAGCCCTAGATCCCAGACTCTTAACCGCCATGCTCCATTGCCTTCCACTGACGAGGTTGGCCTCCCCGAGGCCTGGATGCCAGGCTTCATGAAGGCCGGTCTGAACCCCGGTCTCCAGGAAAACATGGGAAGAATGCAGCCTACGTATTGGACAGTTATGTCACTCATCAGGGACAACTGTACCAGGGCACAGAGAAAGAAGGAAATATTGCTGGTTTTCTTTAGGAAGACCTTGTCCCCCAAACTCAAGGACAGTGCAGAAAATGGAAACAATAGACCAACCTCATTTACTCATATTAATGCAAAACTTCTGAACAAGATTGTGGCAGAATGAGAAAGGTGATATTTCTTGTGCAACTGAGTTTATAACTGAGTTACACTCTTTAAAAAATATTAGCAAAGAGAATCTAATAGTGTATTAAGAGAGAAATATGCCAGGATCAAGTGGTATTTATTATAGGAATGTTGTTAGTTCAATATTAATAAATCTATTAATATAATTTATTCTAGAAAAGAGACTACATTAATAGTTTAAAAGAAAAATATACCGTGACCAAGTGGTATTCCTTTACAGAAATAAAAAGATAGATGAATATTAGAAAATCTATTAATAAAATTTATCTTATTAATAAGTAGAAAAATAAAACCATATAATATTACCAAAAGATAATGAAAATGCATTTGATAAATTTAATTTCCATAACTAAGTTTTTAAAATCTTACTAAAACAGAAAGAAAATGCTTTCTTATGATTACTTTTTTAAATGTCTCAAACCAACTTTAAGCATCATGCTTCACAATGAAACTCTAGAAATAGTTCCATTAGGTAAAGAACAATTGAGGATCCCTACCACAACTGTTAATTAACATGGTTCTGAAGGTTCTAGTTGATTTAATTAGGGAAACACGTTAAAAAAGGTGTAAGTATTAGAAAGAAGTAGGCAAAATGATCCATTATTTAAAGTTAATATGATTATTTATCTGGAAATTCCCTCAAAATCCATTAAAATATTCAATGAGTCCAGGAATATGGCCAATTACAAAATAAATATGCAAAAATCAATAGCATTCCCATCAAACAATAAGAAGCAGTCATAAAATACAATGAGGAAAGGTCCCATTTATAATATCCGTAAAGATATAAAATAACTAGAAATAAACTTATAGAAAGCGTGCAAGACCTTTATGGGGAGAAAAGTCTATTGAGGGACGTGGGAGAAGACTTGGAGACACACACCATGTCTCGAATAGAAACACTCAATGTTAAAAATCCACTATTTTATTCAAATTACCATAAAAACTTACATATTTCAACTCAAAATCCCAAAGGCCTTATCTTAGAACTGAACAAAGCAGTTCTAAAGTTAACTTGAAGAATAACGCTCTAAGAATATTCAGGAAAATTCTGAAAAAATGAAGAGTAAGAAAGGACTTGCCTATCCATTAAAATATTATAAAGTTTTGGAGGTGAAAACAATATGGTACTGGCACAGATGTTTTACAATGTACCTGGGGTTTTGTTTCAATCAGGTATAGTAAGGAGACAGACACAAAGATAACTGCCTTTGAAAGAGGAGCTTATTACTTACAATTCCCAAGAGGATGGAGGACGCCACACTGCGCAGGGCCACGTGAGGAATCAAAAGGGTTGGTAGGAGGCAGAAGGAGTGAGGGGGAAACCGTGGGCCGCAGCCTTGACTGTGGTTTTCACAGGAAGGAATGGGTGAGGCGGGGTAAGCAGCCAAACATTCAGAATTGGATAGTTTGAATAATTTTGGACCAACTAGGAGTGGTCCCTAGTTGTCTGGTCCCTGGTCCTGGGGTAATTTGGGGCAGGCAGAATATTGGCTTAGCGCAAGAGTTAGATAAAGCAGATTGGGGGTGTGGGTTTTGGAAGGCGTACTTGTAGGCAAATTGTTTACTATCTCTAGGCATGAACTAGTCCTGGGAGGGGCAGTCTCTCCAGGATTAGGAAGGCCCCAAAATATCAAAGCATCATAAAATACAGAAAATTTTTTAAATGATTAGTACAACAGAGCAGATAAGTGATCAATGAAACAGAAAGATGAGACCAAAAGTATGTAAAAGAATTCAATATATGATAAGGATGTCTTTCCAAATCAGTGAGAAATTGCTAGATTATTCAATAAATTGTGCTGAGACAACCAACCATTTAAGAAAAAGCTAAGTTAGGACCATATCTCACAAAATAAATTTGAGATGGCTTAAAAATCTAAATGAAACTATAATATGCTAGAAAGATGTATAGGTGAATATTTTTTATAAGCTTGAGGTGGAGGGAAAGTTGCCAGATAAAATACAGGATAAGTATGCCCCATGCAAGATTTGGGACATACTTATACTTCAAAAGGATTTCTTGGGGCTGGCCCTGTGGCCGAGTGGTTAAGTTTGCGCGCTCCGCTTCGGCAGCCCAGGGTTTCACCGGTTCGGATCCTGGGTGCAGACATGGCACCGCTCATCAGGCCACAGTGAGGCGGCATCCCTCATGCCACAACTAGAAGGACCCACAACTAAAAATACACAACTATATACTGGGGGGATCTGGGGAGTAAAAAAGCAAAACCAAAAAAAAGGATTTCTTGTTTATCTGGAATCCAAATTTAACTGGGCATCCCGTATTTTTATGTGCTAAATCTAGCAACTCTGGGGAGGGTAGACTTTTCTAAGAAAAAACAAATAACTAATCAACCACAGCGATAATCAAATAAGTGAAAATAAAAATAGTGAGAAGGTGCTTTACCTATCAGACAGGTGAAGATTAAAAATGGGCCAGATCTGGAGTTGGTGAGGGTGTGGGGAAATAGGCATGGCCACTTACCCACTACCTACACTCTTGCTTCCTCAGCAGTTCCAAACCTGTAGAGACTGGACCCTTGGTATCTGCTTCCTCACCCTCCATTCTCTCCTCAACCACTGTAGTCTGACTTCCGCCACCACTGGGTCCTTAAACTGCTCTTGCCTCATGTTTAAACTCAAATGGCTATTTCTTTGTCTTTGTCCTGTTCACCTTCTCTGATACTGTTCACCACCTCCTTCTTGAAACACCTTCTTCTCTTAGTTTCCATGACCCTCACACCCCTAGTTTCCCATTTATTTTTCCCATCACGCCTTCCCGCTGTCCTTTCTTCCTCTGCCCATCTCTTCACCATTGGCGCTGCTCCTGTTTCTCCAGTACAGACAACCTCCTCCCTCAGAGTCTCCGCTGGCGGTTCAAGGGCTCTGCCCCTCACCTCGATCTTCAGAGCTCCAGATCGACAAATCCAACAGTTTATTTGCGAACCTTGATCTTCCCCAGAGCATCCCAAACTCAAATGACCACGTGGAAAAACATCATCTTCGCTCGCAATCTTCCCCATCTCAGAAAGTGCCACCATCATCTAACCAACTGAAACCTGATGAGACCAACTTCAAACCAGAAACCCACATGCCCTTCTGAACTGCTTTCTCTCCTCTCCACCTGCATCCAAACCATCACCGAAACCAACATCCATTCTGCCTTTTAAACTTCTCTCACATCCATCTACTTATTGTTTTTTCCACCGCCAGGGACCACGTCATCCAAACCAACCTCAACTCCTCCCTCTCCCTCACCCCGACAACCCAAGAGAAAAATGGGCAGAGGGTGAGAACAGGCGATTCGCAAAAGGTATTCAAACGACTAACAAACATGAGAATGTGATCAACCCTGTTGGTAATTAAAGATACATCCAACTTGAACATTAATGAGAAAAAAATGAGATACTATTTTTGCCTAAAAGATCACAAAGATAAAGAGATTGACAATACATAGTACTAATGAAGTTCTGAAGAAATGGGATAGTCTTAAACTGGTTTAAACCCTTTTGGGGAGCAGTTTTCAGTATCTGTCAAAATTCTGAATGAGCAGAAACTGTAACCCAGAAATTCCTCTTTTAGGAATTTATCCCAAGGAAATGATCGGGTTTATTGTGTGGACCATGATGTTCATTGCAGCACAGTCTGTAAGAACGAGTACCCACTGAGCAGTTAGTCTGGGCACTTTTTCATTTAATCCTCACAGTAGTCAACCCTATGAGGCTGAGAGTATTGACCCTATTTTACAGATGAGAAAACTGGGAATTAAACAAATAACCTTCCCCAGGATGCTTACAAATGCCAGGACTGAAACTACAAGCCTCAAAGCCCACAGTCTACTGTCCTCTCCACATAAAGGCTTTGACCTATGCAGGAAGCAGGTTCGGGAGAAAGATCTTCTGAGTACCTCCTGCTTGGGTGGGTTAGTGGGGAGGGGGTAGCGCAGGATACGCCGGAAGGGGACGTATGTGGAATCACAAAGGCAGCTCCAGAGTCTATGTAGGGGCCTGGAGGCAGGGATCTGGTTGTGCGGAGAATGCCTAGCGGTCTTGTTTTGTTGTTGTACTTGCATAGAAAATGTGTGTTTTCACTTAAGTGGCTTGGGGGAGCTGATGGGTATTATAGAGAAGTGTTTCAACTGGGAATTGATTCAAGCAGCAGGTAAGCCAGCCAGCAGTGGCGTAAGTGAGTAAAGGGACTTTATTTTGTCCCCAGGGAACTTATGGTGGCTTCTTCTATCTCCTGCTCTGCTATTCACTGCTCTGTCATCACAGCCACCATAAGGAAGAAGCAGGAACGGAAACGGAAAACTCAACTAGCAGAGTCTTCCCTTGTGGGGAGAAAGTCCCCCAGCCACACTTTGGGACCACCAGTATGAAGCCTTGATTTAAAAAAAAACAAAAAAACAAAAAACACCAAAGGTCTAAGAGCTTTAGAAGTCAGCTGGTGAGAGGAAAAGCTGAGGAAGGTTTTGGAGAAACCCTGTATCTTCAAAGGTCCATTCTGTTTCTGTACCTACTGAGGAGGCAGCCCTTAATTTCACCATCGGCTGCCTGAGAGTATATGATAGACCAGCCTCGGCAGGGACATGGGCCTTCTCAAGATGGGCAGTTGGGGGCTGGCCCCAGGGCCGCGTGGTTAAGTTCCCATGCTCCACTTCGGCAGCCTGAGTTCACTGGTTCCGATCCTGGGCGCAGACCTACATACCGCTCAGCAAGCCATGCTGGGGCAGCATCCCACATAGAAGAACTAGAATGATCTACAGCTCGGATATACAACTATGTACTGGGGCTTTGGGGAGAAAAAAAAAAGAGGAAGATTGGCAACAAATGGGGACAGTAGCTTACTAATTACTTGCACTGGTAAACCGGTTCTAAAAAAATATTTTTAATTTAAAAAACACCCTAATTTGTTGCATTCAATGATTTCCATGGTGTAAAAATTCCCAATGTGGCCAATTTCAAGCTACCACAGAATAATAGTCACTTCACAGAATTCCTGAATATTTAACAATAAGCTCTCGGGAGCCTGCACATGCTAACGCTACCATGCCACTCCTGGGAGCCCTTCTGTGGGGACTTCCAGAATAACCGGGGGGCCATTTGAGGAGAGACTGAGGATTTGTCATCACATGAATGGGGTGTTAAGTCATTATAAGTTGAGTGCGAAAAGGCAACTCAGCAATTAAACCCAGCTTTGCAGTGACAAGCTGAGGAGGTTAGATGCTTGGGCTACATTTGCATTAAAAATTTTTAGTATGCTTTCTCTCTGTAAAATAAACAACAGTGCAGATCTATTCATTCAATGGGTGTTTATTGAGAACCTCCTCTGTGCCAGGGACTGTTTGAGACACTAGAGATGAATAAAGTGAATAAAATAAAGTCCTTATCCTCATGGAGCTTACACGCTGGTGCATATGAAATAATGTCAGGTAGTTATAATAATTAAGAGGAAAATGAAAGCAGAGAAGGGAAGAAAGAGTGAGAGGACTTTATTTTAGAAGGAGAGTTCAGGGACGCTCTTACTGATGAATTTGGGCAGAAACAGAATGAAGTGAGGGAGGGAGCCAGGCTCGATCTAGGGGGAGCACTCCAGGCAGAAGCAAGAGCATGCGGAAGGGCCCTGAGGTGGAAACAAACGGGGCATGAGCGAGGAACAGAAGATTCCTGTGTGACTGGAGCTCAGGGAACAAGGGAGAGCATGGTATGAAATGAAGTCAGGGAGGTAGACAGAAGTCACATCATGCATACTATGTACAGAGTTTGCATTTTATGCTAAATGTGATGGGAAGACATTGGAGGGTTCAGAGCAGGGAAATAACAATATCTCTTTTGCATTATAAAAGGATGCCATGTCAACATCATGTGGGTGGTGAGAGGGGAAGTAGAGACACCAAATGGGAGGCTGTTGCTCCAGATTAGGTGAGAGATGATGGTGGTTTGAGCTAAGGCAGTAGAAATAGAGGAAGGAAGAAGTGGTTAGATTGAAACAGAGTTTACAAGATGTAACAAAGAACTGGATATGAGATAAAGAAAAAAGAAGATGAATCTCGGATAACCTCAATATTTTTGTGCTCCCCACTCCAATTCTTGGAATTGCTAGAGAAGAGCAGCTTTGGGGTGGGAAGAACCAAGAGCTCAGTGGAATGATACGTCTTTATGTCGTCTTCATTCTTGAAGGATATTTCTGCTGGGTGTAGAATTCTGAACTGACATTTGTTTTCTTCCAGCATATTAACATCCGGAAGAAAAACAACCATAAAGGCAACATTTTCAGACAAACAAAAACTGAGACAGTTTGCCGCCAGCAGATCAGATACACTAAAGCCATTCTGAATATTTTATTACAGGCAGACAAAAAACAGACTGGAAAGTCTAAATGAACATCGACTGTCAATCATAACAACAATATCTTGAGGTTTAAAAAATAAATATTTCAATCAAAAGGCAAAGATTGGAAAATAAAAATCCAACCATACATTGTCTATAAGAAATATATCTAAAGCATAAGTATACAAAAAAGGGTTGAAGGTGGAGAGGTAGAAAAAGCATATTACACAAATACTAAACAAAAGAAAGCTGGCAGAACTAGATGAGTTACAGAAAAAATAGACTTTAAAACCAGGACACTTCATAATGGAAGAGGAGAGGCCATTTCATAATGGTAAAAATTCAATTTGTCGGGAAGATATAACTATTCTAAATTTCTATGTACCTAATAACATGCTTTTAAAAAGATATAAAGAAAAAAATGGTAGAATGACAAGAAGAAATAGAAAAATCCACAATCATAGCAGGGAATTTTAACATATCTCTTTCAATAATTTCTAGAACAAGTGGAGAAAAAGTAGTCAGTAAGAACACAGAAGATTTAATGATTTGCAAGCCTGGCCTAGTAGACATCTATAGAACACAGTACCCTACAAACGCAGAATCCGCATTCTTTTTCAGCACACATGGAACATTTACAGAAATCAACCATATCCTGGGCCATCAAGCAAGTCTGAACAAATTTCACAGTACTAAAATCATACAGAATGTGTTTTCAGACCACAGTGCATTTATAAATTAATAAGGAAAAGATAATCAGAAAATCCCTATGTATTTTGAAATTAAGAATTATGCTTCTGAATAATCCATGTTATTCACTGATCACGTAAAACCATAATGATAATGCCTTCTGGGGGTTAAAAAGAAAAATAAGATAAAGCTAAAATATACAGGAACAGCAGCACAGAAGTTGGAGGCTGGTTGATGGAGTTAAAGTGTTAAGGTGGTTGCATAGTTCAGGGGAAAAAAGATGTTGATTGATTTTAGACTTTGATAGTCAGGTAGCAAGTTGAAATTACCAGGGTAACTACCCTAAGAATCAAAAAAGGGGGCCAGCCCCGTGGCCGAGTGGTTAAGTTCACACGCTCCGCTTCGGTGGCCCAGGGTTTCGCCAGTTCAGATCCTGGACGCAGACACGGCACCGCTCATCAGGCCATGCTGAGGCGGCGTCCCGCATGCCACAACCAGAGGCGCTCACAACTAGAATATACTACTATGTACTGGGGGGCTTTGGGGAGAAGAAGAAGAAAAAAAAGATTGGCAACAGATGTTAGCTCAGGTGCCAATCTTCAAGAAAAAAAAAAGAATAGAAACAGAAAGTCCTTCTTCCAAACTGATGAGGGGCAGAAAAAGAAGCTAGACAAAATAACGAACTTCACTTATAATTGATAGAAGAAGCAGACAAAACTACAAACAAGGATATGTAAGATTTGAATGCATGTGGACTTCCACATGGATGGTAAAAATACTGCTTCCAGCTCTAGCTGGGGACTGGGTGGGGCGATGACTGGGTGTGGGAAGATTTAGTTCACCAGTGGAATCCTGGCCCTAGGAGTGTTGGTACCTGGATCTGGTGGATCCTGCTGGTTCTCCCACCATCGCCCTCAGACCACATCACTTCAGTCTGCTCCAGTCAACTTCCGTCCTCCAGTTTCTGCATCTCGTTACCTGAAGGCTTTTTCCAAAGCTGTGAAAGAGCTCTGCGCCCTGAGAGTGCCTGACGGGGAGGGTATTAATACCCCAGCACCCTTGCCCATCTGGTGAGCTCACCCTGAGCCAGGCTCCAGAGTTTCCCCACGGACTTTGGCTCTGGTTGAGCAAAGTGGTAGCCTGCATGATAACACATCTTTTTTGGGCAGCCTTCCCTTCCCTGTATCATTTCCCCACTCCCCTGCTGGTGTTTCCTGCACTTCTGAAGAACTGTGTGCACTTACTTTCACGTCTCAGGGTCAGCTTCTGGAGGAAGTAGGTCCTGTGTTTTGTTGTTTGGTTTTTTTTTTAAGATTGGCACTTGAGCTAACAACTGTTGCCAATCCGTTTTTTTTTTTCTGCGTTTTCTCCCCAAAGCTCCCCCAGTACATAGTTGTATACTTTAGTTATGGGTCCTTCTAGTTGTAGTACGTGGGACGCCGCCTCAGCGTGGCTTGATGAGCTGTGCCACGTCCACGCTCAGGATCTGAACCAGCGAAACCCTGGGCCACTGAAGCAGAGCGCGCAAACTTAACCACTCAGCCACAGGGCCAGCCCCAGGTCCTGTGTTAAGAGAGGCAGTTACCCAAGTGGTTACTGGACATGAGAGCCATCCCTTAGTGGCTGTTGCTCCCAAGGGTGTGTACTCAAGGAAACCATGGACCTGACCCATGGGAGCACCTTCTCTGGCAGGGAAGCCTGAGGCTCCAGGCCAGTCTCTAGGCCTCATCTGACAGGTAAGCATGGAGGGCCCAGCATGCTTCTCCTGGGGCTGAGAGGACAGCAGTCAAACCTGCAACTCAAGAGCATGTGCCTTCAGGCACTCCTGGGCCTGCTCCCTGACAGGGGTGACGCAGATCTAAGACCTTATGGATGGTCCCCAGGGAAGCCGTGGCATCTTTGTTGGCAAGTGTATAAACTTTCTTAAGGGGAAATGGGTCCACAACTTTTTTTACTCCATTTAGGTTTCAAGAGTTAGGTGGGGGACCTTCCAGGCTCCTTGCCCACCGTTCTGTCTCATTCTGTGGCTGTAGAAAAGGGAATTTAAGGAGCCCTATTTCAGTAGTGGAGACACAGCACAATTTAGAGGAAAGAGAGCAGGCCGTAGAACCAGGCGGAGCTGCATTCAAATCCCAGTATTGTCATCCAGTTGCTGAATGATGTAGAAAAGTGACTTAACCTCTCTGAATTGCCGTTTCCTCTCCTATACAAGAGGGATTATAATTATATGACCTTATAGGATTCTAGTGAGGATTAAATTAAATAATGTTTGGAGGCTTAGCACAGTATCTGATACATAGGAAATAATCAATAAATTATTATTATATTTGCCACAAGCTTGTGTATAATGACAAAAAATTGGAAACAACCTAAAAGTCTATCAATAGGGAATTGGTCAAATAAAGATGCTGCCTTCATCTATGCAGTGGAATTCCGTGCAGTCATTAAAAATTTCAGTGCAGATCTACACTTGATAACGTGGAAAACTTTTCACGCACTTATTATTTAGTAGAAAAAAATGCAGGTTATATATCAGTATATATACCGTGACCTGATTTTACATTTAAATGCAAGTTTGTAGTAGTGTAAATAGATGTATGTGTAATTATACGTATACGAGCTTAGAAAAAGGTTTGCAATGAGATACACCAAGCCATTAACTGTGGTTATTACTGCAGGGTGAGTACATGGGTACACTTCTTTTCTTTCTGCTTATCTGTATTTTAACTTGTTAAGTAATGACCATGTGTGATGTGTGTAATAAAAATAAGGGAAAAGATAAAAATCTGTGGTCCAGAACAAGCAAGAGCTCCAAATGAGGTCTGCCCAACACAAAGCAGAATAAAAAAGGAATGAGGTGTTTTTGTTTTTGCTTTTTTAATGAAATAGAAGCTTTAGCCGGCTTTTTTTGTTGTGATAAAATAGACACAGCATAAAGTTGACCATCTGAACCGTTTTAAAGTATACAGTTCAGTGGCATAAGTACCTTCACATTGTTGTGCAACCATCGCCAACATCCATCCCCAGAACTTTTTCATCTTCCCAAACTGAAATTCTATTCCCGTTGAATAATAACTCCCCATTCCTCCTGCTCCCAGTCCTTGGCCATCTACCCACCTCATATAAGTAGAATCACACATTATTTGTCCTTTTGTGTCTGGCTTATTTCACTTAGTATAATGTCTTCCAGATTCATCATGTTGTAGCAGCTGTCAGAATTTCCTTCCTCTTTAAGGCACAATAGTATTCCATTTCATATCTGTACCACATTTTGCTTATCTGTTCATCCATGGATGGTTATCTGGGTTGTTTCCGTCTTTTGACTTTTGTGAATAGTGCTGCTATGGACGTCCATCTTCTATCTGGCTTTTCCATGGAAGGTCGCCATGCATCAACCTGTGTCTGGCCTCTCTCCAGTTGCTGATTAGCTTGAAATTCAACTAACATTTAACAAGCAGCTACTGAGCTCCAGGAACTAGACTAAGTGGCTTCAATCCATTGTTTTATGAAAATCCTCAAAACAATCCTGTTAACGAAGTAAGCACAATCATCCCCACTTTACAGATGAGGATACTCAGTCTCAGAGAGGTCAACTAACATGTCCAAGGCCACTGCAACGGAGAGGAAGGGTGGGCTAGGTTATGCTGTAGTAGCATAATCTCAGAGACAACATTTTTTCCTCTGACAAATATTTATTTTCTCTTATGTTGCACGTCGTCATAGACCAGCTTGTCTCAACTCCGTGTTATCTTCACTCCAAGCTGATGGAGCAGCCCCTCTCGGGGACATTGCTGGACTCGTGGTAGAGACAAAAGAAAAAGATAGCAGACCACAAGCTAGCTCTTAAAACATCTGCTCAGAAGTGACATGGCCATTTATACCCACATTCCAATGACTAAATCAAGTCCTATGGCCACTCCTGAATTCAACAGGGCAGAGGTATATAACCCTCTCCTAGGATGGACAGAGAATAATTTGAACAGAAATGTAATCTACTACAGCCCTGCAGCTGGGGATGCTCCTGGAGCTGAGAGAGATGACAGTAAATCTGTTGGGGAAGCTAGCAAGTGTTCAAGCTGGGTCCACTTTGCAAAAGTAGAAACCACAGTTTGTGAGAGCTCCAGAAGTGTTCCGTCTCCAGAGGACTGACCCACATTAACCAAACTCAAAGGAGCCAAATTGACAAACAGGAGGTCAAGATGTTTGTTTACAGCGAGAATTAGAAAGACCACGGGTATCAGACACGTGGGTCCTTTGGGAACACAGTGTCTCTCCTGGAGAGAGTCTTCCTGAGAAATCCTGCTGTAACCAGGAGGCCGCTCGGTGACCCTGCAGTCAGCCCTGTGGAGTGGAAGGTGAATCTCGAGGCTCCTGTTTGGTAGAACACGAGACAGGCCTGGGCCCCCCTAATTCCCTGAAATACCCATGTTTTTCCTTTCATGTAGGAAAAGCAAGCCAGTGTGTGCCGGGCACTGCGCTGGCGAAAATCCCCTCAGGGGCATCTTTGGAGCCCTAAGCGTAGAGATTATTCAGCCTGTTTGACGGAAGGGAAATGGGAGAGAGATGGAAGGGGATATCTATATATACATGTGTGTATGTACACACACACATTTTATATACATATATTATATATAAATTTATATATAAATTTGAATATATTTATATATATGAATTATGTAAAAATTGTGTATATATATATATAATGATCTTGCCTGCCTACATTTTATATATATATACACACATACAACATATACATATGTATGTATTCTATATCATATACTATATACATATCATATATGTAAAACGTAGATAGGTAAGATCAGAGGAAGGTCAAGAAAGTTTTTTCCTGGTGATGTAATTATGGCTATTTAGATTTTTTAAAAAATGATTTTCTGGTCTGCACTGAGCAGTCTATAATTAGGAAACATTTATTAAAAATTAAAACGACCTTTAAAAAATTTAGTGGGCTGAGGAGTTGCAACACTTATGGGAATTAAGTGAATTTTCCCCGATATTCCACCCAAACCCCATTGCAAGAGTCGTCTGCTGGGTGCCCATCGTCTGCCCAGATGGCAACGTGCTCCATCTACGGTGGAGAACAAGATACAGACGCTTCCTCGCAGAGCTCGCAAGGTGGGGAAAAAGGACAAGGATGCAGTGGTTTCCATAAAGCGTTGGGGAGGCCCAAGAAGCTGAGAGTGGTGAAGAGCTTTTCCCTGAATGGCCCAGTGACGAAGTGGTTAGTACCTCAAACAGAGTGTTGAAGAGCGATGGCCTTAGACTTTGAAATCCTGGTTCTTCTCCTTAGCTGTGTGAGCTCTCCATACCCAGGCAAATAACAAAACCTCTCAGCCTTGATTTTGCTCTCTATAAAATGGGTCGTTGTAAGATTAACTAGGATAATGCACGTAAAATCGTGAGCTCAGTGCCAGGCACACAGTGAATCGCTGATATTTAAAAAAGGCAACTCTCAAATGCAAATTTGTTGCTCTTCCCAGCCCAACGCACTGCCTCTCCGTAGGGACAAGGCCTACTTCCTCAGTGACAATGGTGCTCCCTGCAGTGCAGTGGGGACCTTATGTCTCTTTAAAAATATGACTGCCAAGAATCTGTTGTCTCTAGAGAGAGAAAACCAGGAGGCGGGGTGGGGAGACTGCATCGCCTTCCCAACTGTTCGAAAAAGTCATTTACATGTTCATGAATTCTTTGTGGGTTTAAAAATATGGGAATGGAATTTTTTTAATAATTTGAATTAATGAACGACTCAGTTACTCCTTCAGTGGAAAGCTCTTTTCCCTCTGCAGAGCACTATTTTCCTCCAAGTTTGGGCTGAGGACTACCTTTATTAGAATTCCGTGCTCCCCCCACCGCTAGCTCCAATGAATCAGAATTTCCGGGGCGGTGGAGGAGAGGGGCCGTCTGCTCGGCTTCCCTCTTAATTAGCTCCCCTGGTAATTCTTAAAGACACCAAAGTTGAAGAACCACTACTCCATGAACCATTTGGCATATCAAGTGCTTAGAAATATTACCTTCCCTTCAGTCTACTGTCGCCGAGATTATATTGCAGTTCAGCAGGCCAAGAGAAGCCACCTGTGGCTTTGTCATTATTTACTGTGCAAACTAAAATTATTCACCCTGTCATTGTGTTGTCCTACCAAGACCAGAGGTCAAATACTGCCTCAACTGGTTAAATAAATATAATGGCATACTACGTAAATATTAAAAAAGAATGAGCAGGGTCTTTCCATTAGACCAAGCTCTAAGATATACAAAGTGAAAAAAATCAAAGCGTCCAACGTGTTTAGTCTGCTAGCACTTGTGTAAAAAGTGCTACACACACACACACAAGATAGACACATGTGTACTTGTATATGCAAATCTCTGGAAGAATATACAAGGAACTGGGGGGAGGAGTTGTGGTTGCCTCTGGGGAGAGGAACTTGGCGGCTGGGGACGCAGGTAAGAGAAAGACTTTTCCCAGGACTGTATACCCAGCCTAGCTCTCGAACTTTGAACCATCTGAATGTGTTCCTTTTTCAGAAATAAATTAAACTCAAATGTAAAACATGCTGCCCGGGTGAGGCTGTCTTTAAGCTGCTCTGAATGCATGAGCCTTGCTCACAGCTCATCCCCATGGCTCTGTGCTCCTCAGACTGTCTTTTCATCTAGGGCTCTCCTTCTGCGGAGTCAATCACTGACCTTGTCTATCCACAGACATATTTTGATCAGACTGTTGAGCCAGACAACTCCACCGGCACTTAACATTCCAGTCCAGAGGCAGCCAGCGCACACTTGCAGAAGATTCCACGCCTTTAGACTCTGGCAAGAAGCGAGAGGTCAGTATGCTTATGTAAGCCAAGACTGCTGCGCAAATGCGACGTGCTCGGGAAGGTAAGGTGCCCCCTCCGCCTGCCGCAGCAGCGTGACTTGCACAGGACCAGAGGCGGCTTGGAGGGAGTCGGGAGAGAGGGAACTGAGTTCTCCTGAGGGACCTGTCCAAGCCTAAATTGACTGGCTTAAGCAAAAAAGAGAAAGATATTATTAAGAATAATGTAAGGGTAATATATGATCCAGCTATTCTATTCCTAGGCATTTACCCAACAGAAAAAGAAATATTATGTCCATACAAAGACTTGTACAGGAATGTTCGCAGCAGCTTTATTTGTAATAATCCTGAGCTGGAAACAACCCAGATGTCCATCAACAGATGAGTAGATAAACAAATTGTGGCATATCCATCCTATGGAGTAGTATTCAGCAATAAAAAAGAATGAAGTACTGATGCTTGAAACAACATGGATGAATCTAAAAGTAATTATATTGAATGAGAACAAGCTAGGCAAAAAAGAGTGCATACTGTATGATTCCATCTATATAAATCTCTAGAAATTGTAGGCTAATCGCGACAGACAGCACATTAGTGGTTGTTTGGAGAGGGAGGCAAAGAGGACTGGGAGGGAAGGACGACAAAGAGCAGGAGAGAACTTTTGGGGGTGACGGAGATGTTTACTATCTTCATCATAGTGATGGTTTCATGGGTGTACACGTTTGTCAAAACCTATCAAATTACACATTTTAAATACATGCAGTTTATTGTATATCAATTATATCTCAACAAAGCTGTGTTTTACAAGAAGAATCGTGGGGTGTCATGCGGTACTCGAGAAACAGTTTATGCTTTTTGGGTTGAAGGAAACGTTCTGTATGTTAATTGTGGTGGTAGTTACACAACTGTATACAGTTGTTAAAGCTCATCAAATTGCATGCTTAACATCAGTGGGTTTTGTTATATGTAAATTATACCTCAATGAAATTGATTTTTAACAAAGAGGACCTATACACGGGCACACACACACACACAGAGAACAGGTTTGCAGCTGGGCCCCGGGAACATCTGGTGCCCACCTGCCACTGCTGCAAAGATGCTCTCTCTGTCTTTCTCTCGGCTTGTCTCTCTCTTGTCTCTGGTTCTCTATATACCTACCTCATTCTTCTCTCTCTTTCTCTAACCTCCCCACTGGCTGGTTCCTTTCCAGTTCTCTGGCCCAAAGGCAGAACATTCAGCTGCCAATACTTTCTGACCTTTATATCCTAAGGCCCAGGCATTCAAAAAGAAAAGAAAGAGACTTCTCTCTGAGTCGAGTTGCAGAAGTCATGGGGAAAGGTTCTGACTGGTCCATTTTGAGTTGTGTGTTGGGCCTTTGTTCACTTATTAAAAAAGTATTGAGCAGCCGTTGCAGGCTTGGTGCTAGGCCCTGGGATCCCAAGGAGATTGAGACGAATGAAATCTCCGCCCCAGTGTAGCCTATAGTCTACTGAGGAGACAGACAGTAAACAAGCAAACAAATGAACACTCCCACTTCAAACTGTGGTAAGTGCTTTAAACAACAAAAATGAGAGTAAGGGCAGAGACAGTGATGGGGCACAGGCGACGTTCGATAAGGTGGCCGGGGATGGTCTCTGAGGAGGTAACATTTAATAGACATGAAGGATAAGGGGTCAGCTCTCCAAAGATCTGGCTGAAGAGAAGTTAGGTCCTGGTAGAAGGAACAGCAGGTGTGAAGACCCTGAGGCAGGTGTGTGAGGCCAGTGTGGCTGGAGCATGGTCGGGAGAATGGAAGGGGATGAGGCCAGCCCATGGAGGGTCTTGCAGGGCCGGGAGAGGAATTTTCCTTTTATTCCCCATGTCTTGGAAAGCCTCTGGCACAGCTGAAGCAGAGGACTGGCTTGATGTGACTTTTCTCAAAAGCTCCTTTGGCTGCTACGCTCTGAGAAGGGGTTGCAGTGGGGCAAGTGTGGGAGCGGAGAATCAGGAGGGTACATGTTGAAGGTACAGCCAACTGGACTTGCTAATGGGTTGGGCGCTGGGGAAGAAGAAGGGGGAGGGAAGAAGGATGGTGTGTAGGCAAAGAAAGGAGTAAGGTGGGCAAATGCGGCAGGGGCAGAGCTCCTTGCTACTAACAAGGCATCTCCCATTGACATCAAGTGGCTGACGGTGGGGGTGGGGAGAACAGGCAGTCAAAGCAGTGCGTGCCCACGTCCGTTTAAAATTCCCTCTCTGAGCCTCAGTAACCTGGTCTGGAAAAGGAGATGGTTGGAATAGCTTCACTGGTTCTCAGTGGGAGTGGAAACACCCACTACAGAATACTGACATTTAGAGGAGGGGACCAGGGATTCTAGACATCCTGAAACATGTGGGACGTCCCACACAATAAAGAATGGTCCCATGTCCCACTTTCAAATGCCTCACTGCACATTTAGGAAGATAAAAAAACCTTTAAAAGTATCTGACCCGGCATTTAACTCCATTTTACATACAAGCATGGTTTTTAAAAATACTTCCCAGGACAGGCTGGCCCGGTTGCTCAGTGGTTAAGTTCGAACGTTCTGCTTCAGCGGCCCAGGGTTCACTGGTTTGAATCCTGGGTGTGGACCTACGCACTGCTTGTCAAGCCATCCTGTGGCAAGCGTCCCAAGATGGGCATGGGTGTGAGCTCAGGGCCAGTCTTCCTCAGCAAAAAGAGGATTGGCAGCAGCTGTTAGCTCAGAGCTAATCTTCCTCAAAAAAAAAAATAATAATAATAATACTTCCCAGGAATTCAACTCAAGTGAAAATCAAGAGCTTTGATCTGTTTAGAAATTTGCCCAAGCATTGATTTTGGAAGAGCATGTCACCAATAACAATGCTCATGGTTTGTGAGGGGCAGCACACCTGTATCAGTTCACATTTATAGCCGGAACACCCAGAGTGAGTCTGTGTATAGGGGCAAACATCTGACTATTTCGGTCTCTTCTAGGGAAATCATGCCTAGGTATTCACAAATTTAAAATGCATTTTATTATAAATTACTTTCCTTTTATTTCTCCTTTTTTTTACAGTTGATATTATAATCCTAAACATAGTATACATATAAACTAATTTAATCCTCAAAACAATCCTGTGAGGAAGATACTGTCATTGGCCCCATTTTATAGATGAAGAAACTGAGGCACAGAATAGTACCCTAGTTCACACAGCTAATAAGCAGCAGAGCAGGAATTTGAGCCCAGGAAGTTTACTCCAAAATTCACATTGTCTAAAGCACCACATCATATAGACTTTAGGTAAGTTATCTACGCATTTTATTTCAGAATAGTAAGGTTGTTACTAAATATTGGTCTGATAAGGATGGAATCCAACGGTCTAGATGCTCTCTAGGTCCCTCCCAACTCTAAAATCTCTTTACTCTGGCTATGTTCCTAAACAAGTCTTCTCATTCAATCTAACCTTATGCTTAGAAGCACGAGGAACTTCTTGAAGAGGAACAACGTTATGTCAAGTTAGTGAAGTTTTGAATTTTGTGTGTGTGTGTGTGTTTTCAGTCTTGATGGAGTTTTTTTTTTCAATTAAGATTATGATAGCTTACAACCTTGTGAAATTACAGTTGTACATCATTGTTGGTCATGTTGTAGGTGTACCACTTCACCCTTGTGCCCTCCCCCCACCCCACCCCCCTTTCCCCTGGTAACCACCAATCAGTTCTCTTTGTCTATATGTTAACTTCCACCTATGAGTGGAGTCATACAGAGTTCGTCTTTCTCTGTCTGGCTTATTTCACTTAACATAATACCCTCAAGGTCCATCCATGTTGTTGTGAATGGGACAATTTTGTCCTTTTTTATGACTGAGTAGTATTCCATTGTGTATATGTACCATATCTTCTTTATCCAGTCATCAGTTGCTGGGCACTTAGGTTGGTTCCACGTCTTGGCTATTGTAAATAATGCTGTGATGAACACAGGGGTGCATGGGACTCTTGCAATTGCTGATTTCAGGTTCTTAGGATAGATACCCAGTAGTGGGATGGCTGGGTCATAAGGTATTTCTATTTTTAACTTTTTGAGAAATCTCCATACTGTTTTCCATAGTGGCTGCACCAATTTGCACTCCCACCAACAGTGGATGAGGGTTCCTTTTTCTCCACAACCTCTCCAACATTTGTCACTCTTGGTTTTGGATATTTTTGCCATTCTAACAGGTGTAAGGTGATATCTTAGTGTAGTTTTGATTTGCATTTCCCTGATGATTAGTGATATGAGCATCTTTTCATGTGTCTATTGGCCATCCTTATATCTTCTTTGGAGAAATGTCTGTTTATGTCCCCTGCTCATTTTTTGATCGGGTTGTTTGATTTTTTGTTGTTGAGCTGTGTGAGTTCTTTATATATTATGGAGATTAACCCTTTGTCAGATAAATAACTTGTAAATATTTTTTCCCAATTAGTGGGCTGTTTTTTTGTTTCAATGCTGTTTTCCCTTGCCTTGAAGAAGCTCTTTAGTCTGATGAAGTCCCATTTGTTTATTCTTTCTATTGTTTCCCTCGTCTGAGGAGTTATGGTGTCCGAAAAGATTCTTTTGAAACTGATGTCAAAGAGTGTACTGCCTATATTCTCTTCTAGAAGACTTATTGTTTCAGGCCTAATCTTTAGATCTTTGATCCATTTTGAGTTTATTTTGGTGAATGGTGAAAAAGAATGGTCAATTTTCATCCTTTTACATTTGGCTTTCCAGTTTTCCCAGCACCATTTGTTGAAGAGACTTTCTTTTCTCCATTGTAGGCCCTCAGCTCCTTTGTCGAAGGAAGTTTTGTATTTTTTAACCACAATACCCAAGTCTAGTGAGGACACGAAAGACTCTCTCAAACACTGCCGGTGGGAGGGCAATGAGTGACCCCTTCTCAACAGAAAGTCAGCAATAGACCACATGCTTTGACTCTGACTTCACTTCAAAAAAATCTTTCCTAAGGAAATATTTTTTTATTGCAGTAAAATGCACATTACGTAAAATTTATCATTTTAATCATTTTAAAGTGTACAATTTAATACATTCATAATGTTGTGCAACCAGCACCACTGTCTAGTTCCAGAACATTTCATTACCCCAAAAGGAAACCTCATATCCATTAAATAGTCACTCCCCGACCCCCTCCCAGCCCCCCCTGCCCCAGCCCCTGGCAACCATGGATCTACTTTCTGTCTCTAGGGATTTATGTATTCTGAATATTTCACATCAATGGAGTTATATATTATGTGACCTTTGTGTCTGGCTTCTTTCACTTAGCATGGTGTTTTCGAGGTTCATCCACATTGTGGTATGTATCAGTGCTTCGTACCTTTTTACGGGTGAGTAATATTTCATTGTATGGATATACATTTTGTTTATCCATTCCTCCACTGATGGACATTTGGATCATTTCCATCTTTTGGTTATTGTGAATAGTGTTGCCATGGACATTTATGCACAAATTTTTGTTTAAAGACTTGTTTTCAATTCTTTTTTTTTTTTTTTTGAGGAAGATTAGCCCTGAGCTAACTACTGCCAGTCCTCCCCTTTTTGCTGAGGAAGACTGGCCCTGAGCTAACATCCATGCCCATCTTCCTCTACTCTATATGTGGGACGTCTATCACAGCATGGCGTGCCAAGTGGTGCCATGTCTGCACCTGGGGGATCCGGACTGGCGAACTCC
Source organism: Equus quagga (assembly GCF_021613505.1). Taxonomy (NCBI): domain Eukaryota; kingdom Metazoa; phylum Chordata; class Mammalia; order Perissodactyla; family Equidae; genus Equus; species Equus quagga. Next base: position 24,841,245 of record NC_060271.1, on the reverse strand, counting down.
GGGCTGCTGAGAAGCAGAACATATGAACTTAACCGCTGTGCCACCGGGCCGGCCCCCAATTCTTTTGGGTATATACCTAAGAGTGGAATTTCCACATCCTCTACCTGTTTTTTTGTTTTCATTTTTGTTTTTTTTTCTTGTGGCCGCCCTAGTGGTCTGAAGTGGTATGTCATTGTGGTTTTGATTTGCATTTCCCTAATGACTAATGATACTAAGCATCTTTTCAGGTGCTTATTGGCCACTTGTATATCTTCTTTGGAGAAATGTCTATTCAAGTCTTTTGTCCATTCTTTAAACTAAGTCATTTGTCTTTTGTTGTTGAGTCGTGCCTAAAAATTTTTTTAAATTGGAAGCAGTATTTAAACATAAAGATACTCATCATGGTATTATTTACAATAGTGAAAAGATTGAAAATGACATGAATATCTAACAACAGGGGATACAAAGACAGTCCAGTCCTCAAGGGACACTCTGTCTTGTCAACGAAGCATAAGAAAAACAATGAATTCGGTAAGTCCCATGTTCAGGGTGTGCATAGGGTGCCAGAGGAGCTCAGAAGAGAGGTGGGAAAGGTGCGAGGGGAGCCTTCCCCAGCCAGGTGAAGAAATGCGAGGCTCAGTGTGTGCAAGGCAGAAAGAAGGGCACTTGTCCAGAGTTGTGAAAGAGGATACAGCTGGGGAACTACAGCTTTTGGGCTGTGGTGTAAGGTTCAGTGCAGAGAGGCAGGAACGAGCTGGAGCAAGAAGGGTCTTTGGTGCTAAACCTTTACCTGAAAGCTCAAGGTGCTTCGGAAGGAGATGACCCGATCAGCTTTATGTTTTGTAAAGAGCATCCTGACAGCCATGTGGAGGATGGGTGATGGTGGGGCCAGCCTACGGTCTAGTCAGGAGGTGTTGCACGACAGAGAGAGCGAAGACTGGCTGTGGGGAGAGAGGAGGTAAGAAGGTCAGGGACCAGATGGGATCCCTAGATCATGGTTCCTGACTGCTATGGGTTGGATTGTGTCCCCCCCAAAACAGATATGTTGAAGTCCTAAACCCCAGCACCTCAGAATGTGACCTTATTTGGAAATGGGGTCATTGCCGACATAATTAGTTAAGATGAGGTCATAGTGTTGTAGGATGGACTCCTAATCCAATATGACTGGTAGCCTTGTGAGAAGACAGCCATGTGAAGACGGAGACACACAGGGAGAAGGCCATGTGATGATGGAGGCAGAGGTTGGAGTGACGTAGCTGCAATTGAGGAATGCCAAAGACTGCCAGCAAACCACCCGAAGCTAGGAGAGGCAAGGAAAGAGTCTCCTACAGCTTCCAGAGGGAGCGTGGCCCTGGATTTGGACTGTGGACTTCTAATCTCCAAAACGATGAGATGATAAATTTCTATTGTATACGCCACCCAGTATGTAGTACTTTGTTAGAGCAGCCCTAAGAAACTAATATACTGCCTCTTACGTAGGATGCTGTCCTGGCATACTTACAAAGCTCAATAAATACCAATAGCTAACATTTCTTGAGTGCTTACTCTGTGTCAGGCTGTGTTTAAAGTGCTTTACTCAGAGCAACCCATTTCATCCTCTCAATTCCTTGTGAGGAAGATTGTATTATTATTATTTCCACTTTATATTTAAGAAAGCTGAAACACAGAGTAGTCAAGTAAATTTCCCAAGGTTACAAAGCTAGGTAAATAGCAGAACCAGGATTTGATGTTTGGCGGGCTGACTGCAAGCTCTGATGTTCTTACCCAATACACTATGTAGCCATTGTAATAAATATTTGCTGAAAGTTTCTATGGATGAGTGAATGAACAAGTAAATCTGGATTTGGTACCAGGGTGAAAGGTGGAGGCAATGAAAAGAGGAATCAAGGATGATCCCAGGTATCCCATTTGGAAGACTTAGTCAATAAGGCATCTCCATTTATTGAGGCAGGAAAAAGAGGGGCACAGTCATATTTGGAGGATGGAGGTTGCAGTCTGGGGAAACAGTGAATACATTCTTGAAATTCTGAGTTGGAATTGCCGTGAGTCAAGCAAGAGAGATGCCAACAGACAGTTGGACAAATGGAGCTCAGGAGAGGGCCTGGGCTGGACTTACAGATTTGGGAGCCACCAGCCTACTTAATGTCAGGGATTTGGATGAGATGATCAAAGCAAAATGCGTAGGAAGAGAGAAGCAGACCATTTAAGACAGAGCCCTGGGGACAACTGGAATTCTGGGTGCCAGTGAAGGAAAACGAGACTTTCTAGCACAGGGTCTGTCATGAAAAGGACAAAAGTCAGGTTGTGATGGGTTGAGGAGAGAAGAGAAAACAAATCAAAGGGTAAGTATATGTGCTGCGGATGAGAAAGCGAGAGATGGATTGACGGGCTGTGGCCAGAGTGTAGGTACAGAGACGACTATACACAGTGGTGTGCTGGGATAGCTCAAACCAAGTGACGGTTGAATTTTAGGAATTTTGGAAGCTGGTTGTTAAATACAGGCATTATTAAAAACTAAGTTGTAAAAACTTATAATTAAATCAATCATATTAAAGACAAAGTTCATAAATTCTTAAAACTCATCATTTCCTAATTATTTTACTATGTTTCACTATTATTTATGCTATTATTTGTTGTATCTGTGTGGTGGAAATACTATAATAGCGTGCCACTGCATGTCCCTTCCCAACCCTGTGTTCAGTGACATCAGTTGATTGCTTGAAATTGGCCATGGTGGGAGTGTTTAGACCATGGAAATTGGCAAGTGCTACAAATCAGAGCTTGATTTATTGTTCTATTGATTGTCTACACTTAAGAAAGTAATGGGGAAAATGTGAGTAACTCATATTAAACTTAAAAGTGCATTGTGTCTGTAGCCATTACATTGTAAACGGCACCAAAAAAATCAAGGAAATAGTCTTCCAGTATTCAAAAACTATAATCCAATTCGGAAAAGAAGTCACTCACATCATTGATGACTGAGTGAAGTTCTAACATGTCTTCATTGTAGTACTTTCGCATTTTTTTTCAAAGATTTTATTTTTTCCTTTTTCTCCCCGAAGCCCCCTGGTACATAGTTGTATATTCTTCATTGTGAGTCCTTCTAGTTGTGGCATGTGGTACGCCGCCTCAGCGTGGTTTGATGAGCAGTGCCATGTCCGCGCCCAGGATTCGAAGTAACGAAACACTGGGCCGCCTGCAGCAGAGCGCGCGAACTCAACCACTCGGCCACGGGGCCAGCCCCTTACTTTCGCATCTTTAACATAAAAGAAAATATCAGCCAACCTTTATGTTGAATTTGTCAATTGCAGCCATAGGTTAGCTAGGATATAAGAGTTTGGCAAAAACCAACAGAAGCATTCTGTGAGAATCAATTGGCTCTATGGAATTTACAATAAAGAGTAATGCATATTTTATTATTTTTAAATTGTAAATTACTCATCCTTTATATCAGTAAAATTTATAGTAAAGTAATATGTGTGTATGTATATATGTATATGTGTATACACACCTACACACACAATTGTTCCCCACACACACATCGTTCAACCTCCCCACCACATCAGAGGCACAGCAACCTCAGTCCCATGGGAATGGGCCATTCACATTCAGGTAGTAAAGGCCTTCATTGCCGAGGGGCTGGAAGAGGCACTGAACTTACCCAGGATGAGAGAATGACTAGGGGTGGGCTTTCAAGGCCCAAGGAACTCCATGCATTGCGTGATGGGGAGGGTGGCAGAGGACAGCAGCAATGAGGGGAGTGGTTGTAACAGCCTGATGATAACTGTCTCAAGCTGGTATTACCCAAGGGCAAAAGAGCAATAGTTTGCATGTGGTCATGGAGAGCAGAATCCTCATCTCTCACTGGCCTTTGTAGTACATGGGTCATGGGAGAATGAGTAGCCTCCGTTTTTGAGGTCGCTGAGAAAGCAGTGTCCTCAGGGGACAACTTGGTTTCAGTTAATAATAATAGTTTTCACTTACTGAATGCAACGGGAGTGTAGTGCAGTGATATGATGAGGGTTTCTGAGTTAGACATTTCAAGTTTGAATTCTGGCACTGGCAGTTATTAGATGTGTGATACTGGGCAAGCTACTTACCCTCTCTGAGTTTTCATGTCCTAAGCTGTAAAATGCAGATAATAGAACCTACCACTCAAAAGATAACATATATTTAATGTTTATTACTTATTATATATTATATAATAATACATTATATTTAATATACTTAAAACATTAAGCATAGTGCCTGGCACATAGTAAACTTGCAATAAATTGTAAATATTATTGTGGCTATGTACGTGAAAAAGCAAGATACATAATGACATAATTACAATTCTCCATGGGGGTGAGGAGGAGGGGTGAAAGGAATATATCATAACGTTAAGAACAGTTGTCCCTGGATGGCAGAACAATGAGGTTTTTTCCCTTTAGTTCCTCTGAATTTCCCAAAACTTCTACAAGAAGCCTATTTTTATTTTCATTCTGAAAAAAATACTTTTTAAAGCGAGGAGAGTGCAGAGGAAGAAAAATCTCTATTAAAAAAAAGATCAGTGTTGTGTCAGGGCGCGAGCAAATACGGTCTTCCGTAGCGCTCACAGGCCTATCACCCGGGCAAATTATTGCAAAGGGCAGGAAAAACACTTCAGAGTTTAGCATTTCCAAGTCATCCTTTTTCACCACTAAAAAAGTGGATAAGTTCAAAGGCTGTCTCCTCTTCTCTATTTTCTGTCTCATCCTGTGATTTTTATGTTTCAAGAGGACTTGAAGTAATGAATAAAGGTGCTATAAATGAATCTAAACATGATTGAAATCTTTAATTTATGTATTCACTAAAATTTTACTTGTTATCAATCTTAGGGTTCCAGGTGTTAATGGAAACTCTAAATGAAAGTCAAATATAATTATTTGCATAAAATCATTAAAAGATGATTAATTGGTATTTTCATGCAGCTAGGTGTCTGCACTTCTAGAACTGAAAAACATTTTTTGCTAAAAACATTCACCTATGCTAATCCTCATGAAATTGCAGAACACTCTCGAGTTTTCCATGTACTCAGTTACATTTATAGCATTTTCATGTGGGGTCACATTTCATATTTCCTGATTTTAAAAGGCATTACAATTGTGCACCCTTGAAAATTAGGCTGATTTCCACACTGTTCCTTGAATATTTATGTGTTCCGTTTTGACAGGAAGATAGAGATTAAATCTATTAGTGTTAACAAACTCCCATTTATGTGTTTTAGCATGATTCAGGAAATATATTCCAATTTCAAGGGGCCTAAACTTGAGGTGCCCTAAAAAATAAGTCACAGGGCTTAGAGAGAAAAGTATTTTCAGAAAAGTGATTTATCTATGCTGAATAAAAGCTGTAGCTTTGGCAGCTGAGATCCAGTTATGATTGTTAAAGCAAGTCCAAGCTGGTTATCTAATGCCTCTGCAGGAATTTAGGCCACGCATTAATGCACTGAAGATAAAATCAATTTGAAAATTTCTTAAATCAAATACCAATCCTGGAGTAATACTCTATGTGTGGGAGAACCAGCCAACAGTAATAGGGAGCCAATTATAAACTATAAACCACTCTGCTCAAATGTTCTGGTTTGTTACTGGTAGGGCCCATTACACACAGTTTGCACAAGTTAAATCCACTGACTAGACAGAACTGCTACACGCACATGCGCTCCCCAACCCCAACTTGACATAAAGATGCAGCTCAGTCAACAGGGACTTACTGAATGAAAAACCCACAGCAGTGCCCTGAACATAAACATCTTCCCAGTCTACTACAGCAGTACAGCCAAGCTGTCAAGTACCGATTTTACAATCAGCCAGGCCCAGATTTAAATACTGGCCTGGCCACCAGCTTGTTATTATTTCACAGTTTCCTCATCTATAAAATGGGGTCAGGAATGAGTGGAAGCCTATGAAGATTAAAGGAGATAATGCATGTGAAATTCTGAACGCAGCCATACTTGGCAGATATTGGCTAGGGTTACCCCCTTCTTCCTCCATTTTCCTCACTCCCCCACCCCAAAACAGCAAAGAAGACAGAGGCGTCACATTGTCGTACCACTTGCCAGTGAACTCTTCCAGAGTGGTTGGCAAGGTTGCAAACAGCGAGGTATTCTAATTGCTTCCATTTGCATGTGTGATTTGCAGAGAAACCAGAGGTGAGGGCGATTTTGCGAATCTTTCCCATGACCAGAAATCCCAGTTGATGTAAATTAATCTCTTGAAATGTGAATGCAGATATACTGGTCACCTTTTCACGTAATCTGGGTTCTGGTGGCTGAAAGGAAAGAGTGTTCTACTCTGTTCCTCTGCTGTTCCCTTAGTTGAGGCCCCAACACCTCTGTTCTGGCCTCCTGCAAGAGATCATCAAACCACCATCCATAATGGTCTCTTGGCTTCTCTCTCCAATTCCTTCTCATTCATTCAACTGACACTTGTTGCAAGCACAGTACGAATCAGGCAGTGGTTTAGATAACACGTATGGTCTCTAAGGAGTTTCTTGAATAACCTTTTTGAGTTCACGTCTGACCATGTGACCACTGTGTTTACCAACCTTCAAAGGCTCTCCATCGCCCAAAGCAGAGATTCCCAACCTGAGACTCCGATTAATAATGACCTTCGTGGTGCCTGGACATGGACATTTTGAATAAACCATGTGTCTGATCTTTCCTCCTGATTGAGGAAGAGAAGATAAACTTTCAAACTTCTTGCTAGGATCCATAAGACCCTCTACAATATGACCTCAACCTTCCCAGTCTCACCGAATTAGCAGAATTTGGCCTTTGCCTAAATTTCGCCTTCACTCCTTACTATACTCCAGCCATACTACCCACACTGCTGTTCCCTGAACAGACCAAGCTCATTCTTGCAAGTTTACACATACAGTTACACATACTGCTTGGAAAGTGCTTCCACCATCTTCACATAGCATCTGCACATACCAGGCTCCTTTACCTTCCTCAGAGACCTTCCCTGACCATTCCACCTAACTCCATACATAACGCGTCACCAGCCCTTTACCCGCTTTACTCTTCCTGTCTTCATAGTACTAATTATTATCGGAAAGTATATTACTTATTGGTGTACCTGTTTCTTCTCTATTTTTCCACTAGAATTTAAGCCCTATAAGGGCAGCAAGTTTATTTTGTTTGCTACTATATGCTCGTGCCTAGAAGAGTGTTTAGTATGTGGCAGGTGCCCAAATACTTACCAAATCGATCATCACTCTTCCTATAGATACTTCAGTCACAGCACTTAACATGCTATTTGTATGATTCCTTGAGGTCAAGGCTCTATTGGTTATTAAGAAACTGACTCAAACTACTTCAAAAAAGGGGTGAGGGAAGGGGTAGAAACCGCTGAAAGGACTCCAGGGGAGGGCATACAGCTGGACCTCATGGGAAAGTGGAACTCGCAATTTGACTGGAGCCAAGGCATTCCTCCCCTACTCCCAGGCCATAGCCTCTCCATTTTGCTTCCCTAGGCTGCTACTCCATCCTCCTCCCTCTGTCCTTTGTTTTCTCATCTCACATAGGATCCAACATACACACTGGCCCTACTAGCTCCTCACATCCAAGAGCCTACTTCGGTTGAAAGTGAGGATCTGCTGGCCACTGGTTAGCTTTGGGACAACTGTCTATCTTTGACCCAATTAGTTGTGACCTTGGGGGTGGTGAGGGAGGCACAAGGAAGGAGTATCTAGCATATTTCCAAGTCTGATGATGATCAAAACCACCTGGCACAAATCCATACCCTACAGAGGGACCAAATCATGCCACTTCTCCCAAACACCTTGCTCTTTCATACTTCCACTTCCTTGTATTATTTCTTCTGCCTGAAATTTACTTCCCCCACATCAACCCTTTTTTGTAAGTGTACAACGCAGTGGCATCTCGTCCATTCACACTGTTGTGCAACCAGCAACACTATGTAATTCCAGATCATTTTCATCACCCCATATCCATTAGCAGTCAATCCCCACTCCCACCCCCACCCCAGGCAACCACTATTGTTTTCAATTCTTTCAGGTATATATCTAAAATTGGATATTGGATATACCTAGAATTACTGGGTCATATGACAACTTTATGTTTAACTTTTTGAGAAACTGCCAAACTTTTCAAAAGCAGCTGTACCACTCTACATTCCCATCGGCAATGTACCAGGGTACCAATTTCTCCACATTCTTGCCAAGACTTGTTATTGTCCATCTTTTTGAGTACAGCCATCCTAGTGGATGTGAAGTGCTATCTCATGCATCAACTTTTTCCACCTCACACTTCAAAGCCCAGCTCAAATATAACCTCTGTGGAACTTTCAAACATGCTCCACAGCAAGTTCAGTTACTCCCTTCTCCCACAGTACCATCACTTACCTATGCCTCTGTTAGCGTCCATTTATTCAATATTTACTGAGCCTACTACCTGCCAAGCACCATTCTAGGTGAACATTAACAAAATAGACACACGCACACACACACACAAACCTGTGCACTCATGGAGCTTATACTCTGGTGGGGAGAGACAACAGTAAGAAGTTTGTGAGATGCGGGTTAAGTGCTGTGGAGGAAACTAAAGCATAGCAGGGCAATAGAACATGCGAGTGGTATGGTGGTGGCAATTTTAAATACAGTGGTTGTGGAAAGTCTCACTGAAGTTACATTTCAGCAAGAATTGAACTATGAGACGTCCATGACAGATGTCAATCGGGCATTACATAGTGGGTCTGGAGTCCAGAGAATAAAGTCCAGGTCGAGAGAGCAGAAGTGGAGGAGCTACTGAGGAACCAGAAACTCAAACTGAGGTGTGGCTGCTAAACTAGGAGAAAACTTGAGCGTGGTGTCCTAGAAAGCAAAAATCTGTATTAGTTTTCTATTGCTGCTCTAATAACACAGACTTAGTGGCTTAAAACAACCCAAATTTATTATCCTACAGTTCTGTAGAAGTCCCTCATGGGACTAAAATCAAGGTGTTGACAGGCTGAGTTCCTTTTTGGAGGTTCTAGGAGAATGTTTCCTTGATTTTCCTAGGTTCCAGAAGCCTCCTTCCTGTTTTCCAAAGTCAGCAACATTGCCTCTCTCTGACCATTCTTCCCTAGTCACATTTTCTGACCTCGGCCAGGAAAGATTCTCTGCTTTGAAGGACCCATGCAATTAGATCAGGCCCACTCACATAACCCAGGATAATCTCCCCATTTTAAGATCCTTAAGGGCCGGCCCCATGACCAAGTGGTTAAGTTGGTGTGCTCCACTTCGGCAGCCCAGGGTTCGCCGTTTTGGATCCTGGGCGTGGACCTACACACTGCTCATCAGGCCATGCTGTTGCGGCATCCCACACAGAAGAACTAGAATGACCTACAGCTATGCTATACAACTATGTACTGGGGTTTGGGGGAGGAAAAAAAGAAAAAAGAGGAAGATTGGCAATAGATGTTAGCTCAGGGCCAATCTTCCTCACACACACAAAATCGTTAACTTAATGAGCCAGTAAGTCCCTTTTGCTATGTAAAGTAACATACTTACAGGTTCCAGGGATTTAGAACCTGAACATCTGCGGGGAAGGGGGCATTATTCTGCCTACACCATAAATGAACAAAGCATTTCAAACAGGAGTGATCAACTGTCACATGCTGACGTGTCAAAAAGTTAAGGATTTAGCACTGACCAATAGGAAAGTATCATAGAGGTTCTGGTGATCTTTACACCGGGCAGTTCCAGTGGAGTCCAAATACTCACTGGACTAGGTTTGAAAAATACAGTTAATAGGTAGGTAACGCTTGAGTTTTGCTATAAACAGCAGAGAAAGGGGATGATAGCTGAAGGGGTGAGTGTGGGTCAGACAAGAACGTTTTTTTAAAGGGAAGAAATAATACATATTTGGAGGCTGATAGGAACGATCTAGTAGAGGGTAAAATTAATGAACAGGACACAAAGAATGGCCAAATCTGGGTCCTCTGAATAGCTAAGGCATGGAATCTAGTACACGAGTAGAAGAGCCTGCCTTAAGTAGGGCAAGGTCAACCTGTCTATAATACCTGGAGGTGAGAGCATAAAAGCACAGATGCAGGTAGGTAAGTAGATGTGATGGTAGGAGCCTCTGGAAATTTCCTTGTTTCTATTTTCTAAGTTTAAAAAAAAAGTCAAGCTGAGAGTGAGGATGGGAAAGATGTTAAAATTTAAGTTTTCAAGTGAAAGAGTAAATGGGATAGAGAAATGTAGTTGGATCGTCAGATGGTACTGAGGTCTACCTGAAGTCATGACTTCAGAGTCATCACACAGAGACCGAATCAGCAACTTCAGTTGCACAAATACCTAAGTGCAGAGAAGGTGGTGTACTGAACTTACCCAAAAATGGAGTTGTCAGTCAAGTAAAATGAAGCAAGAGATGGGGCAAAGCAGTTTACCGTGTAGCCAAGAGTGAGTGTAAGAATGGACCACTCGGGGCCGGCCCCGTGGCCGAATGGTTCTGGTTCGCACGCTCCGCTTCAGCGGCCCAGGGTTTTGCCGGTTCAGATCCCAGGCACGGACATGGCACCGCTCATCAAGCCACGCTGGGGTGGCGTCCCACATGCCACAACTGGAGGGGCCCACAACTGAAAATATACAACTATGTACCAGGAGGCTTTGGGGGGAAAAAGGAAAAATAAAATCTTTAAAAAAAAAAAAAAGAATGGACCACCGGATCTAAACTGGGTAATGAAGACCATGAGGTGGAAAATTAAAGCTAAGTGAGAGGATCAATAAATTGTAAGTCACATAGTACTGTGACACTCACTCTGTTTATGTCTGCATCGAACTCTTCTTCTAGACTGAGGTCCTCCAAAGTGGGATCAGTGTCTTATTTTTTCATTCTTAGTATCTTAGCACATAGTTTATCTGAGTGGATAGATGGATGCTAACCCATGGTTTAAGAGAAATTGCCCACCTACAATCCTGTGATATATAAAGTTCCTCCTTCCTCACTGTTCTTTTAGAGTGCAAATAAAAAGTTGCAATGCTTCATCAAAACCTATGGTATAAACAAATCCTTGGGAATGAGAGCAGATGCTGAGTTCCTACAGTGTTGTATCCAAGAACTGAGCCAGAAAATGTGCCAGACATATCCCAACTAAAGTTAAGTTGGCCCTTACTGAACACCTGGGTGGCATAAAATCTTTGAACTTCCCAACCTCTAATTATTTCACCTCCTTGCAGTAATTAGCAGGACCCAAAACAGGCCTTGAGAATACCAAGTCTTCTAAGGAGACATAAATGAAACTCAACTTGGAGGTGGAAAACAAATGCACAGACAAAGCATGTAAAATATGTTTTATTGTTCTTTAAAAGGGTTTGGGGTTTGGTTTTAAATCAGGCTGCACACCTTTCATCAGTCTGACATCTCTCTCACCACGTCAAACTGGCTTCAGCTAGCAATACTTCATTAAATCCAAAAGAAAAGAAAACGTTTAATTTTGAGGAAGAAAATCCAGTTCTGAGAACAATTAACATTAGTTTGTCCTTTAAAACAAAATGAGGGGTAATGTTTCATGTTGCTTTATACACCCTTCTCCTCATACAGAACCAGGAATGTAATTCTCCTAACGCAGGCAGGCACTGATACTGGTGGACACCGCACACACACGCGCGCGCGCACACACACACACACACGCACACACACACACGCCCTCCCCCCAAACAACAAAAATCAGAGCATGTCAAAGGGAAAAGTTTGTTATGATATTGATCAAAACCCTTGGAGTCAACAGAGTCTATCTGAGCTTACAGGACATGCTGTTTTGATCTTGAGCCTACATTAAAGGAATCTATTGTCATGTTCTGAAATAAAGAATTTTGGATAGTACCATCATTTTTCACTTTGAAATCCTAGAAACAATTTCAAAAAACATTGTTTTGTTTTGTTTTCTGGGATTAGGGGAGGAGAGAATCTACAGATTTTCATTTAGTTAAAAATCAAAACAACTCCGGCAGAGGAAATAGGCAGTTCACATAGCCAGCCAACATCTGAGGTATCATCAGTGTGAGACAAGGTCCCAGTCCATTCCTACTGGCCTAGCTGATCCTAACAAAATGGGAAGTTTATGGCTCTGCACAGCAAACTCCAGCAGGACAAGATGACCCTAAGCCTTTATTCAAATCCTCAGAAGCAGAACACTATTAAGGATGTAATATTTAGATGAAGAGTGCAAGAGCCTTTGATGGTGTCCTTCAACTTGCTTTGTCAATGCAGCCCAGTCACAACTACTTTCTGCAAAGGAGCGAAAAAACAGCTTTTCTAGATCAGCACATTGAACCCAGCAAATAATCTGCAAAAATGATACTACATCATTTCACTAGCAACACAGTCCCTTTGCTACTCGTTGGGTTGCTCTACGTCTCTCTTCTACCCTGTTATGGCCTGTGGACACATACTCACTAGGCATTGTTGGTTTTGAACCAGTGATTTTTTTTTTTTTTAATCTCATAAAGAACCTAGTAAGAAAATAACAAGGCAATCAGTGGTTAAACTGAATTGTAATAGGGGGAAGTTTGGAAAATACTCATCACAGGCATTTCTCAAGTCCAAAATATTGTATCTTTGCTGCTACTCCTTTGACCATTCCTGAAAATTCAGAGTACAGATAAGTCCTAAAATAAAAATTTTAAACTACCAGTACTCTCTGCCTTCATTAGACAGAAAATCAGAGTAATGCTACAGCCCAGAATTCTACAAGGTGTAGAAAGTGTGCTAACTCTCTGCCTGGACACAGCTTCAGTGATGGCCTGGAGTACTCCCCTTCAGAAAACAAACATTTCTGGGATACCCACTTAGCTTCATCAGCTGGAAAAGAGAAGAATTCGACTCTCAGCTAAGTTCTTTGAGAAGAGAGTCCTCTTAAAATGCCATTTCCCCACTAATTTACCAAAACAAAAGGCTCTTAGCTACTTTGCCTAATGTTGAATAGGGTTTTCAAGAAAAGAAACTAACATGAACACCCCATCATCAGGAAAGACTAAAAACCACCTGGATCATTAATACATATGACACTGTTTTTTTTGGTGTTTTTTGTTTTTTTTCTAAAAGTGCCCAGGTGGGCTTAAGGCTGCCAGACTGCACACACATCTATAGCAACAAGGGCTTTCTCCTATTTCATCTACAACTTGTATCAAGGGAAAAGAGAAAATAGGGGGGAAATACCCCCCCGAAACAAAAAGGAAAAACAAAAAAAAAGAAAGAAATCCCACCACAGGGAGATCTGCGTGCCAAGCGTAACGGAAGAGTGTGCTCCCCAAACGATGGCTCTGCACAGGCTAATGTTCTGCTGGTTTTCCTTAGAGACCTATTTTGAAAAAGTTAAAAAAGACAGGAGATTTTGAAATAATTCAATCCTGGCAGAAATTCAAACTCCAATACTAGGAGGAAAATCATCCTTCACTGAATTAATCCCTTTTCTCTTTCTCTTTTTCTTTTCTTAAACATTTTATTCACGTTATAGAGGGATTTCTTTTTTGTTTGTTTTTTTCAATCATTAGGAGAATGGTTGAGGAGTACTGAATCCATCACTACTTTGATGACACAGTTAAGATTCCAGATTCACATTTCCAGGTACCAAGAGTTCCCTCTAAATGCCACAACAAATCAGCCTTCGTTTACACTTCTTTCTACTGAACACAGCAATGCCCATTGGTATCTCTGAAGCGCAATCGCATCTTAGGTCGGTATTTCTCCAGGTAAAGCAGCTGTTTGGAATTGAATGCTCCCCTTCTTTTTCTGAAAATACAAAAATGGCAAACTTTGTCATGTGAAAAAAAGAGCTGCCTGGTTCACTGAAATGCATTATTTACGGCCTAAGGTCTTTCTAACTCCACACAGCTGAAAATCAGCATATTTCCTATACAACATCACTTCTAAGTGAAAGGGCTGAGTTGCAACATGAACTTGCTGTGCCTTCCTAGAAGAGGAGACAAATTTTCTTTGCTGACTCTTATTAGAGTCTATTAATCATTTAATAAACATCAGAATGGTTTATCCAGAGACATCTGACTACTCTCTTCCCAATTAGATTAATATATTCTTCAGATTAGAATTGGTAGCAAGTATTTACATGAAGCAGCAAGCACAGATGGCATTCCTTGAAATGTTGCCTTCCAAGAGCTGCTACCATACATTCCATGCCCTGTGTCACAGTCTTTGTTTTCTTTTTTTTTTTTTTAAAGAAAAAGTTGAAAGGGAAAGGGCTAGACAATAATTGCCAAAGAATTCTGGACAACAAAACAGCATGGCCCATTATTCCAGACTGATGCCAAGATTCTGTCTGGGCACCACTATCCTGATTTTGTGCCAGAACAGGTCACTTAAGAGTCCTAGGTGATTAACTGCTCCTCTCTAGATTTTTCCTTGCCTCTTGGTCACAGAGTTGCGTCTGGAAGGTATTCTGGACATCCATTAAAGAGACACTAGATCACTGAGGCTCTACCACTTAGCTACTCATTTTACAGACTCCTACTTATTCAAGTCACACGCTGGACATATTCTACAACGTCCAAATTTGCCACCTAAATTAGAAAACCTTTAAATCTGCAGCCAGTATTATTATTGAGTCTCTCTATCACTTGCTGTTTTTGATATAGTCAACGAAACAATATTTTAAGCCAAAGAGAGCAAATTATTCCATACTACAAATGGATACTTTCCGTAATTCCTTCCTCTTATATGATCATGATTTATGTGTTTCCGAATATAAAACTTCATACTCACTGTCTTATAAACTGAACTGCATCTTCGTACTTCATTCCACATTCAATCAAAGCAAGTGCAACCAGCACAGGTGCCCTGCAGAGAGAAACTCATTTGTAAATATTCACAGGTCTTTGGAATTAAAGGATTTTTTAAAACCCAGGATTACATATTACCAAAACAATGCAAAGCTTGAGCCTTCCTTTCTCTTGTATACTAAAATATCTGATATTTCCCTATACAGCAAAGGTATCTTTACTCTTTAAAACATCACCACATTATATCTCAAGTTTTTGCATCATTATAAGTCATCAAAAATTCTTCATTGGTCTTTAACCATTATCACAGTAAAATAAATCACCAAATGTATTTTCTATCATGAGTGTCTCAGAATTTTCATTACAAATTGACTTTAATATCCTTTCCTCATCAAATACTAAAAGGGTGCTAGATTTCTTCAATAAAATCATTTTCATGAGTTAGGAGAGTGTCAGAGAATTGGTAATTAGAAACAGTTCTCTAGATATTTTTTTTAAAATCTAACAAAGGGGGCCGGCCCAGTGGCGCAGAGGTTAAGTGCGCACGTTCTGCTTCGGTGGCCCGGGGTTCGCTGGTTCGGATCCCGGGTGCAGACACAGCACCGCTTGGCATGCCATGCTGTGGTAGGCGTCCCACGTATAAAGTAGAGGAAGATGGGCACGGATGTTAGCTCAGGGCCATGCTTCCTCAGCAAAAAGAGGAGGACTGGCAGTAGTTAGCTCAGGGCTAATCTTCCTCAAAAAAAAAAAAAAATCTAACAAAGGAAGCGATGTTTAAAAAAGGTCCATTACAGGGCACCAACTCTGGAGTACCTAACAAGGATAGCTACTAGTTATAAACTGCCCCAAGTCAAATCCTTCACCCTTCAGGATAAGGACTGAAACTTCTGACCCTGAAGAAGAAACTGTACCACACTAAACTGCCAAAAAGAAAAATAGCAAATAAAAGGGCTGAGCAGACCTAACAGCCTGAGTCACCACCACCTTAAGGCAACAACAGCCTGAACTAATGTTTTGAGTCAAAGTGCACATTATAAATTGCCATTTAATCTGCTGCTGATGGAAGTGTTGCAACACCATTCCATGCAATGCTCAAGGAAAAAGGTTTTAAAATCAAAGTTAATCTTCACTCTCCATACATCTCCTTTCAAGAGTTTAAAGTGTAGCCATTTGCTCTCTACCTAATAACTTCCCAGTCATCTCAATCCAAAATTAACCATACATAAATTCTTCAAAATCTAAAATTGTTTTAATTTTGTTGCCCATCTCAAAGACCTGAACCTTTGCTTACTTGAAATGGGGAGAAAAAGAAAACACAATTAAAACTGTGTTTTTCACTCAAAGATAATTACATTAAATCAGTTTCAGAACAACTTCCGAACCATCACCCACTCAATCCAGTATGGCAACAGAATCAGAGAACCAATGAAATACAACAAGCTATTTTGAGACATCATTACGCCAGCTCTCATTTAACTTTACTTTCAGGCAATTTAATATTTAGTGTAATAAACGCAAATTTCCACCAAACTGAAATTTTTGATACTAAATTCACCGACAAAAGGATAAGAACTTACCTTCCCAATCCTGCAACACAATGCACTGCAACACAGCAACCTGGCTCTTCACGAAATTTGGTTTTTAGTAGGTTTAGCCAATCATCTACTATCTGATTAGGGGGTGGTGCTCCATCATCAAATGGCCAATCCTGGAAAGAAAAGATCTTTTACATTAAATTGATATTTTCTCCAGGATTAACATCCTAATGCAGAATAGCTACATTGTAACACAGGGCAGGCCTAAGGGAACCGACTATACTATATATACCTATTCTTTTTTTTTTTTTTTTAAAGATTTTTATTTTTTCCTTTTTTCTCCCCAAAGCCCCCCAGTACATAGTTGTGTATTCTTCGTTGTGGGTTCTTCTAGTTGTGGCATGTGGGACGCTGCCTCAGCGTGGTCTGATGAGCAGCGCCATGTCCGCGCCCAGGACTCGAACCAACGAAACACTGGGCCGCCTGCAGCGGAGCGCGCGAACTTAACCACTCGGCCACGGGGCCAGCCCCTATATATACCTATTCTTAATAACACAAATCTGACCACTGCTGAAAAATGATCCAAGATCGAAATTCAACTATGCCAAATAACTGAGCCTTCCCAATGAAGTGTAATAAGCATCATAGGCATCTGATTTTATCTTATGGAAATTTCTTATCACAGTGATAAGAGGCTAGTATTCTTCAAATATTTATCTGAATAGAGCAGTAATTAGACATGAGAGACAACTGTAATTAAAGCCAAGACAAAGCAGGAGAGGACACATCTGTCCATATGATTTAAGGTCCACTCTGACAAAGAAGAATAGAAACTGGTGTCTCATTGGTCTCTACAAATATTTTTGAGAATTATCACCCCAATAGCTCTAAGTCATGACATCTTTTCTTTAGAGAAAGGCTCTCTGATAAGAAATCTCCAATGCTTAGCATATCATAACAGAAACATACTACTATCTTTGTGCTTATATACTTAAAAAAAAAGGGCAAGTACCAAATATTTTTAAAGCTCTGCCTAAATTATACATATCTCATTTAACAAGCACAGTGCCACATGACAGGGTCCTGAGCAAATGGAGACCGTTTCCCCAAGTATCCCTTTCTCTTTTTATTCATCGATTTGGGTTGTTTTTTAGTTAAGACCAACCCCATGTACATTCACATACAGGCAGAGGTTTATCTTCCTTGCTACCTAGCAAGAGGTCCTAAGAAACCAACATAAATCAGCTTTGAAGAAAGGGGAGAAGGGAGATTCATATTTCATATACCTTCTCTCCCATCTAGCTTCAAAAAGAGAAATGCAAAAACACTGGGAATTTTTTTTTAAACCTAAGACTATTCTAATGAGATTGGATAAGGACACTTTAAGATAGTAGAGCAGGAGAAAGAGAAAAGTGACAGAGCACTAAACTGACTCTGCACTCATTACTGGCACCACTAGAACACTTCACGTAGCCCATTAGCCATGACAGCACATTATGTTTGCTTTGTCAACTACGCCCCATAATTAAAGGGCTGTCAGTGTTATCATTATACATGCCACTACATAGTTTAACTGTAAATAGCAGTAAAACCACTAAGTACTTTAGTTTAGAGCTTACTTCCTCTAATACTCCCTACAATGCACCTAGTTGAGAAACAACAATATGAAACATGCTTCCCTTTCTCATGTAAGCAGTTTCTATCAAAAAATCATTAAAGTCATAATTTAGAAGCATCTGAACTTCAAACTGACATAGCTGAAACCACCATCAGTCTTTTCCAATGTGCTTCTGATTTGCAAGAGCATTGGTCAAAGGATTAAAAGGTCTTATTTTGGGGATATCCTCTTATAAAGTGTTCCAAACCCTCTTCACCTAGCAAAAGTAAATTAACAATCCATCTTAAAATCTCTATCTTGGAAAAAGAAAGAAATCCCAAGCTTAATTCTAAATGTCCTTGTTTTTTCAAGCTTAAGTTAGACTTTTAATTTTATCTGATCACAGCTATTTAAAACAAAACAAAACAAAAGCCTGGATTTAAAGCCCTGGAGTAAATCCCAGACCTACCATTATCTTCTACAAACTAGTTCAAGTTCTTTAGTTCATTGCAATTTCATAAAGGTGTTTACCAACATTACCGATTCAAACAGACTACGGTCAATCCACAGTTCATTTTCTCAGCCTGCTATCTGTCAAAACAAACTGATTTCTCTTCTACCCACTGGAGAACATATTCACAATACTGGAAAAAGAACTTGCATTCAGCCTAGTTTCAGAACCTAAAATTGTGTTTTCATTTTTTTAAACATAGGACATTTTACACATGGCTACACTTATCATCAGTGATTTTCAGCCAAGGGACCTTAAAGTCATTTAGAAATGGAATGCAAGCAAATTATTACCATGCTATACTATTAAAATACATTTTTAAAAAACAATGCTTGGCTACTTAATTTTTGTTTTCACCAAAATGCAGGTGGGGAAACTTTATGGATCTATGAGATGACCACCTGACCAACAGGACATCTATTTTCTTGCATCAACTGCCTTCCCAACTACTACCAGCGCAATAATGACTACAGAACCACCTCTCAATAAAAAGTAGGAACATAACCTTGTACCAATATTTTCCTTACTACTTTCTTCCTAACCAACTACTACAAAAATTTCCAGTTCTCTTCCTACTGCACTGCCTTCCCAACAATCAAATAAAATAGTTCTAAGACTATGAGGTCATTTCACTACAGGCTTCTGCAATTTAGACTTTTTAGGGAAGAAAGCATAAAATTTTACCTAATCTAATATGAACAAACACATGGACAAAGACAACAGTTCAGTGGTTACCAAGGGAAGGGGGGTAGGGAGTGGGCACAGGGGGTTAAGGGAAGCATTTATGTGGTGATAGTCAAGAAATAACGTACAACTGAAATCTCACATTGATGTAAACTATTATGAACTCAAAAAAAACTTTCACCTAATCTTCGGCTCCTGTTTCTGATAATGAACTAGCATATTTAGGAGCTAGGGAGGATTTTTTTTTTAATAAAGATTTTATTTTTCCTTTTTCTCCACAAAGCCCCCCAGTACACAGCTATATATTTTTAGTTGTAGGTCCTTCTAGTTGTGGCATGTGGGATGCCCCCTCAGCATGGCCTGATCAGTGGTGCCATGTCCACGCCCAGGATCCGAACCGGCGAAACCCTGAGCCGCTGAAGCAGAGCACACGAACTTAACCACTCGGCCATGGGGGTGGCCCCTAGGGAGGAATTTAATTCAAAATCATTCCAATTACTTTATGTTCAAACTGAACTATGAAAGTAATCTAACCATACAAAACCTTCTTAGAAACCTACCAAAAAGTCTCAGAAACGATGCTGATTACTCTGAAGCAAGACGCCTTCTCCCCCTCCCTTCTTATCCTCTTCTCCCATCTTTTTGTCCCTTAAAAGTTATCTACAAAATATTAAGTAACTAATTTGTACTTGCAAAGTGAGAGAGAATATTTCCATGTGACTTAAGAATATCTGATGGAAATTACTTTCAGTTAGATTCAAACCAGCAGCCTAGAAACAAAGGTAAATACTGCATTAATTTTCCAGAGAAAACAAAATGCAAATTTCCATTTTCTTGAAATAAGTGTGCACTAAATTTTGATTTTTATTTGCTGAAAATACTCCGCATGTGTAGATTTTAAGGTCACAAATGAACAAAACTGCCAATCCAAAGGACTTTAAATAGACTGCTATGAACACTGTCACTCCTATTATAAGCTCAAAAGTAAACCACTGAGTGCCAAGTTTGCAAAATATCTACGTTTAAAAGGTACAAGTTGTTTGCAGTGAAAAATTAAAACACTACACACTCACTAGAACATGGATTCCTTCTTTTTCAACTGGAGCTTTATCATATGTAGCGTCACAAACTCGAACCAAAGTTGTCACTCCATACTTCTTAAGTTCCTTTAAAGAACAACCAATATAAGGGAACTTGCTTTTAGAATATGCAACCAAACCTTTAAAAATGCACCATGATAAACTGAAACAATCAGACATCCTTCTTAGATAAAGATCAAAATCATTCTCAGTGTGGCAACATATATAATGGACACTCTTGCACTCTCAGTGGAAGTGTCAATAAGACTCACCTTTATAAAGGGCAATTTGGCAGCATAATACAAAAACTTGAAAAGCATACATACATTTTGACCCAGAAATTCTACTTCTGGGAATTTATACTAATGAAATAATTAAAGATATACACAAACATTTAGGTACTAGGATGTTCAGCACAGGCTATTCGAAATAGTAAAACGCTGGAAACAACATTAATGGTCTAAAAACAGGGGAATAGTTAAAGAAAGTATGGCACATCCATACAGAATACTACAACGGCTATAAAAATAATACTAAGAAGGTCGGGGGAAGATTTTCTTAAAAATACAGTGTGATCCTATCTATATGTATATTTATAAATATATACATACATGTAGAGAAAAACATCTAAAAGCCAGGTATTAACAGTTAAGTATTTTTAAACTGTCTTTTGTTTATCTGTATCTTCTGATTTTTATGTAGTAAGTACTTACTGTTTTTTCAAATTTAAACAAATACAAGTAGTTTGAAATTAAGATTTAAAAAGCCAACTTTAAGATTACAAAGCCAACAAACACACAAACAATTACAGCCAGAAGCCTTGCTTCTTTAAAAATTTTCCTACAGTAATGTCTAATCCAGTGACTACCTATCTTCAAGGGGCAACCAACATCTTTTTATAGTTGCAGGGCGACAGTGGCCTCTGCCACTTTGGAGTCTATGGCCAAGGAATCCACAGGCTGAAAATAGTATCATGTAGTTCAGCCAGGCTTAAAGGTGACTGAACAACCTAAGGGCACACAGGCCTGGAACCAACTTGTACACTGTGTACACAAAGTTAAGAAGCTCAGGGAATTAAAAGTATAAATAAGCAAGAACAGTGATATCCTACAAGAAGTGTCTATCATTTGGTTATCTAAAGAGTAAAGTTATTTTTATTGCTAAAGGCCTTTATTTTTCACAGAAAGGCCCTCTTTCAAAAGAGACTCAGGAAAGTTGTTAGTGAGTCAAGAATTTTACAAAGTTTCAAAAAAAAAA
Source organism: Equus quagga (assembly GCF_021613505.1). Classification (NCBI taxonomy): domain Eukaryota; kingdom Metazoa; phylum Chordata; class Mammalia; order Perissodactyla; family Equidae; genus Equus; species Equus quagga. Next base: position 24,819,837 of record NC_060271.1, on the reverse strand, counting down.
TAAAATCCCATTAAAATAAACTCCATAGTAAGATTTTCTGAAAGGTTATGGCAGAGTTTTTTATGGTAAATATTTGTGACCATAAGCCAAGTCAAACTTCTTTTGAACTCAGTTTTGCCATCTGTAAAATGAGAGGGGTGGATTAGAATCCCTAACAATTCATCCAGATCTCTAAGTCCACTCCATAAATACATCAACAGAAACCACATTCAGAGTGAACACAAGGGAATGATTAAAAAGCTTACATTCAAATGTTCAGTGAATGAAGTACAAAGAGTTTCTCTACTACTACCGACGGAAAAAAGGAAGGATCCGACATAAAACGTTACCTATGATCCCTCTCCTTCCCCTACGTTTCTGGACTCTCATATATGATGGTTACCATTGCTAAGTAGTTCTGGGATAGCTTTTCATCAAGAGTGGTCAGAAGATTTGAGGCAGACGTGAGTCTGAGTGTCAGAGACAGCTCTACCACGTACTGCATGCCTTCAGGCACATTACTAAACTGCTCTGAACCTCAGCTTCTTCATCTGTAAGAGGGAAATAAAAATGGCACCTATACCTCATAGGGTTATTGTGAGGAGTAAATGATATAATGCATAAAAGTGCTTATTGAATGCTGGGTAAAGACTAAGTGTTCGATAAATATTTTATTATTGAAAGTATGACAAAAGAATTGCTAATAATATAGAAAGGCTATAAGAAAAAACATAGTACTAGATAATTTCTAAGGTCTCCCCAAATTCCATGAATGTTCTTTTAAAAATCTGATGTTAACTAATTGAACCAATTCAAAGAAAGATCAGTAGAATGCTCATCCATACTCCAATCACAGAAATAAATGCTTTTGTAACAAGAGATTTCTTTATAATGATGTTAATTTTTATTTTTATTTAATTTATTTATTTATTAAAGATTGGCACCTGAGCTAACAACTATTGCCAATCTTCTTTTTTTTCCTGCTTCCCTCCTCCTAAATCCCCCCAGTACACAGCTGTATATTTTAGTTGTGGGTCCTTCTAGTTGTGGCATGTGGGACGTTGCGTCAGCGGTGCCACGTCCGTGCCCAGGATCCGAACCAGTCAAACTCTGAGCTGCCAAAGTGGAGCGCGCTAACTTAACCACTCGGCCACAGGGCTGGCCCCTGGTGTTAATTTTTAATGAGCTTTTACGTATAAATCAGTCCAAAAGTAGACTATGTTACAATCTTACCTCTGTGAACTTGTTGAGGGTAGCATTGGTAGGGTTGTGAGTTATCAGAAAACGCATGTTCTCATAGGAGATCTCCACAGGGGCTGGACGGTTCATTATGGCAAATAAAAAGTGTGAGCGTGCGTGTGTGAGTGTGATGGGGAAAATGAAAACAAAAATCAATAAATCTTGAAATGTTTCACAGCAGAAAACATTAAAAAGACCACTTAAATGCCTATTATCGATCCGTGTTTTGTATTTTCAACTTGTGTATTCTTTAAGAAGCTTCTCTCTTCCAGATAAGCAGACGTATTAGAATCCACTTGAATCCAAATTTAACTTGGGCCTCAATGTGTGCAGATGGATACCTTCGGACTCCAAAAAAATCCAACTACATACAAAACTGAAGCAGCCTTTACTACATTTAGGCACTAGTGAGACAAGTTAAAAGTGTAGGTAGCTTCCACTTTTGTTTACTTGATGCTTAATTTTACTGGAGTCATTAAAAGAAATATGCTTGCAATAAAAAAAAAGCCAACTATTTCTGAGGCCAGTCTCGGTGTCCAGAATCTTCAAGGCAATTTTAATTATGGCACATAGAACCCCCAAGCTCACTTGTCAGCGAAAACGCTGTGCTGAGCCTGGCAGAAGTCTGCCCTCACGCTCAGAATCGCCATAAATGTGCAACGTATATTCCAACGAAAAACCTGCAGGAGAAGAGCATAAGTGAAATGAACTGGAGGCTGACAGCACAGTAAACACAACTTTATGAGTGCAAAGACATCTGAAATGCCACCCATTCTAAATTACTACTGTCTACGAAGACAAAGATGTATACCAAGAGTTTTAAAAGTCAGAGATTAAGTATGTCTTTTTTTCCAAAATGGGGTTCAACAAAGTTTCTGTGCTGTTAAGATTATTTCTAACTCACATCATTTTTAAATGACTGAATTTTAAAATTCATTTTAAATCATTTTTAAGCGATTGAAAGATCTTAAAGAAACCTTCCCTGCATGGACTCTTGATAAAGTTCACAATGATCTCATTTTTCTGCTTTGACGGTTAAGTCTTTCACATATACACTTTGCTTAAAATAAGCTATATCTGTAAATGGAAGGAGGATATTTACCAAAATTCCACTTTGAGGATTTAATTCTCTCTATGCAAAGTATATGCATTGGCCCCCAATTATAATATTCATCCTTAAAGTACTTTCAAAAAATTATGTCCTTTTTCTCACAACTCACAGTTGTTGTTACTACCTATGAGGAATGAGGAAAGAGGATCAGAAAAGTGAGGTGACTTGTCTAAGGTGAATGAAATTAGTTGAGCCCCAATTCAAACCCAAGTCTTCTGTTAGTCCCAGGTTTTTTCCAAGGTACCATAATGCCTGCTCACTCAACTAATGTATAAATCCCATCATCTCCTTTCTAGTCCAGTTTACCTTTTTACTACTTCTCATATCACTACCTCAAGAGTACAAAAGCATCTAAAGGTCACTGATTCACACAGCAGTCTCCTGCCCAAATATTAATCCCTACCAAAAAAAGGCAAGAAAGAGACGCGGCAGAATTTTTATTAGGATTTTAAGCCTGCTGCTTTGAAACACAGTAATTTTTACAACTAGCTCAGAGTGTCAACATAATCCTAAATTCCTCCGGAAACACGGACAAGGTCTAAGTTCTTTCACTTGCCTCTTCCCTAAGCCACCAATAAATGCTTATTTAGAAGTCTCTAAAAAAGATGACTGTGACCAGATAGAAAATGTCATGAAAGATATGACTACAGAACCATTTCCAGGAAGAAACTGAAATACAGATGAAAAAGAACATAGGCCTGCAAACTTTCAAGCCTATTCTTCTATCCTCAAGTCTTCTTTTTACGGTATTCTTATAGCATTCTATTTTGTGAGTTACATACTTGTGATTGTATTACCGTGGACACAATCACAAAACTAAAACATTCCTAAAATAGGAAAGATACGTAAGAAATTCAAAATGGGGGCCAGCCTGGTGGCACAGTGGTTAAGTGCGCACAGTCCGCTTCTCGGCGGCCCAGGGTTCACCGGTTCGGATCCCGGGTGCGGACATGGCACTGCTTGGCAAAAGCCATGCTGTGGCAGGCGTCCCACATATAAAAAGTAGAGGAAGATGGGCACGGATGTTAGCTCAGGGCCAGTCTTCCTCAGCAAAGAGAGGAAGATTGGCAGTAGTTAGCTCAGGGCTAATATGCCTCAAAAAAAAAAAAGAAATTCAAAATGGCATTCTAAGAACTTCAATACTTCAACAGAATGAGTTACCTACTACATAAAAACATAAAACTTCTACACTCAAACTAAGAAAAACAAAAAGACCACCACTCTTTCTAACTCATAATTCTAACTGTAACTCCAGAACATAGCCACCTTAGATTACACATTTCATAGAGTACTCCTTGTCCACTCAAGGAATTTTAAAACTAGTAGAAACTTAGAGATCAACTATTCTGACCATTTCAAAAAAAGATGAAGTGTGGGATCGAGAGAGGTTAAAATGGCTTAACTAAGACCACATTGCTGCTTGGTAGCAGATCAAAGACAAGAATCCAGGTCTCCTACTCCCTATTTATTTTGCCTTCAATTTTTTTTTTAAAGATTTTTTTCCTTTTTTCCTTTTTCTCCCCAAAGCCCCCTGTACATAGTTGTGTATTTTTAGTTATGGGTCCTTCTAGTTGTGGCATGTGGGATGCCACCTCAGCATGGCTTCATGAGCAGTGCCATGTCTGCACTCAGGATCCGAAGCTGGTAAAACCCAGGGCCGCCGAAGTGGAGTGCGAGAACTTAACCACTCGGCCACGGGGCCGGCCCCTTTTTCCTTCAATTTTGACTAACAGAGGTACCTACATATTTTTTAAGTCATAATTTTTTTAAGACAGATCATTTATTTAAAAAAATTTTTTTTCTTCTTCTCCCTGAGGCCCCTCAGTACCTAGTTGTATATTCTAGTTATAGATCCTTCTGGCTCTGCTATGTGGGACGCCACCTCAGCATGGCCTGATGAGCGATGCTAGGTCCACACACAGGATCCAAACTGACAAAACCCTGGGGTGCCGAAGCAGAGTGTATGAACTTAACCACTTGGCCATGGGGCCGGCCCAAGTCATAACCTTTTTCACGTAAGTGTAACTTTTCTTCAAATATTTGCTGGGATAGTTATCTGCAATTCTGTGACTTTATAACAAGCGGAGAAAAGATTATTAAAGTACTACCAACATTATTAAAAGATTATTAAAGTAGGATACTCAAAGAACAACAGTTTGCATGCAGTGCAGAGCACAATACGAGGACATTCTCACCTATTTGAATCCCTTTGGTTTAATGACGTTATCTCAGCTAATATGTGTGTCAGCTGAGCAGTCATGAAAGACCTGCACTGCAGTGATGGCCAGGCTTAAAAGGTTACAGTTCTAGCATTAAGATTTCTACCTTGCCTCCAGTGTTCATCTGCTCAGCAAACAGAACAAGCTTTATTCCATCTATTCCTCCAAGCTCATTTTGGAAGGACCACTTCCAGGGATAAGGACAATTCATTAATAGATTTTCAATTCTTAACACCATACTGAGATCCCCAGCAAAGGAACTTCTCCCAAATCAAACAGTATGTTCTACCAATGTTAACAGATACGAGATAAAAGCAAGCTTCTGCTCCTTTCCCTTCCCCTAAGAGTTCAACTACACAGCAACACTAAAATATTCTTGCACCCGTCAATTCAGATAAACTAATGTTAAGAATGCAAAGCAAAGAGTCTGTAAAAAAATCATAAACAACCTGCCACAGCTGAAAAGTACTCAAAAGTTACAGAACCCTACATTTTAGCATAAACTCAGCACCTGTACACCTTACAGGAAAACTTTCTTCTAAAGGTGTCTCTCCAGCATTAATTCTGCTCTTCCTACTTAAGTAGAAATTTATTATTTTTTTTATTTACTAGGTGATGGAAGAAGCTCGTTTACTTAACATACAATAGCAGTCAAATTCAAATACACATCCAAATATTCTCTCCACTCTTTAATTTTATCTTTTACAGAACTGTAACTTGTAAAATGTCAAAATTGGGATATTTCCTTTTCCTAGACAACATTTCCATTTTTAACAAAAGAATATAACTTCACTGAAGGATTAGAAAGGATGTTCTGCAACAGAGAAATCCTTTTAAATTAAGAAGGGGAAGGAGGGAGGGAAGGGAGAAAGAGAAAGAATGAAGAGGGAGCTGAAAGAAGAGAGGAAGTAAGCAGCGGCCTACCAAGCTAAGATAGTGCACTGCCAGTAAGACTAAGTCAATAACAGAGACTACTTAAAACTGTGAAGAGGGATATGTTTAGAGTTTAAATGTCCACCGTCAACACTACTGCTAACATCGACCTAGATAAGAATCAAAAACAAAAATGCATGAAGTAATACAATATCCATTATTTAATCATGGCATGTTCTCAAAATGGAAAACTATGCAGAGGTTAAAAAGAATAAAACATCTCTATGAACTGACATGAAAGATGGCTAAGAGAAACTACTAAGTGAAAAGAGCAAGGCACATGACAGTATGAACAATATATAGAGAAATATTTGTGAGTACTCTTCTACATGCTTTCATACCCATGGACTATCTGGAAGGTTACAAAGATAAGAGGGAACAGTGGTTGCCTGGGGGTGGAAGAGACTGGAGGCTGGAGACCAGGACCATGGTTTACTT